>NW_012102809.1:1943272-1977602 GCF_000951045.1 Mandrillus leucophaeus
TAATTCAAGATGAGATTTGGGTGGGGACACAAAGCCTAACCATTATCATTCTGCTCCTGGCCCCTCCCAAATCTCAGGTCCCTTTCACATTTCAGAACCAATCATGCCTTCCCAACAATCCCCCAAAGTCTTAACTCATTCCAGCATTAACCCAAAAGTCCAAGTCCAAAGTTTCATATGAGATAAGGCAAGTCCCTTCTGTCTAGAAGACTGCAAAATCTAAAGCAAGTTAGTTACTGCCAAGATACAATGAGGGTACAGGCATTGGGTAAATGTTCCCATTCCAGATGGGCGAAATTGGCCAAAACAAAGGGGCTACAGGTCCCATGCAAGTCTGAAATCCAGCTGGGTGGTCATTAAGCCTTAATGTTCCAAAATAATCTCCTTTGACTCCATGTCTCACATCAAGGTCACACTAATGCAAATATAAATATATATATAATTTATTTATTTATTTATTTTGCTATATTGTTATTTTTTATTGTAGAATCATGGATGCAGAACATGCAAAAACAAAGGGCTGACGATGCTACTTTCCTTCAGCCTTCATTCTTTCTCCACACACTCATTAAAACTTGGTATGTGGCTTCCACCTCCACTGGATCTATATGAAAAACAACTACCTCCCAAACATCAAACTCAGTGGCATGCTGGGTCATTCCATGGCATTTCCCTTTGTGACTGCCTATTCTGTAAACCTGCCTCTCTTCCTTCACTTTCATCATTCTGTGCCACCCTGGTTTCTTCCTTATCTCTCAATCATTCTTCTAACTTCTTCTTGGTCCTTAAAAAAAGAGTCGTGTTCCCAGGTTCTGCATTCCAACAACTTCACCGCTCTCCCTCCACATTCTCCCTGGACACTTGATTCACTTCCATGGCTTCAACTACTCTTCTATGCAAAGAGCTTCACGTTCCCCTCTGGCACAGGCCTCTCTCCCAACTTCCAAACATCCACTGGATTTTACCCTGGCATTTATTCTTGGTTTCTTTAGAGATTTTCTACTTAAAAAAATCTTCATTGATATATAATTCACGTACAATTAAATCGATTTTAGTAAACTCAGGGAGTTATACAGCCATTACCGCGACCTAAGTTTAGAATACTCCATTACCCATAAAGAAACCTTGCACCCATTAGCAGTCGTTCCCCATTTCTGGTACCCAGCCCATGGCAACTGCTATGTACTTTCAGTGTCTATGGATTCACGTATTCTGGACATTTCATATAAATGGAATCATATAATATGTTGCCTTTTGAGTCTATCTTCTTTTACTTAGCATAATGTTTTCCAGGTTCATCCATGTTGTAGTACCCATTAGTACTTCCTTCTTTTTATGGTTGAATAATATGACATATAGATGAATCACATTTTTTTTATCCATTTATGAATTAATGGATATCATTCTACCAAAAGTTCCACTTTTTGGCTATTGTGAATAATGCTTCTACTAAGATTCCTGTGCGAGTTTTCATGTGGACATATGTTTCCATTTATCTTAAATATGTGCCTATATTGAACACCGAGAAACTGTTAAACTGCTTTACAAAGTGGCTAAGCGGTCTTACATTAACAATGTATGAGGGGTCCAATATCTCCACACCATCACCAATACTTGCTATGGTCTGTCTTTTTTGTTACAGCCAATCTGCTGGGTGTGAAGTGGTATTCCCTGTGGTTTTGAGTGGCATTTCCTGAATGACTCACGTGCATGTCCTTTCATGTCGCTGAATGTTTTCTTTGGGGAAATGTCTATTTAAGTCCTTTGCCTATTTTTAATTAGATTATTTGTCTTCTTATTCTTGAGTTGTAAGAGTTCTTTATACATTCTGATACTGGCCCCTTATCAGACACATGACTTGCAAATGTTTTCTCCCATTTGGTAGGTTGCTTTCTTACTTTTTTGATGGTGTCCTATCAGAACAGTTTTTAACTTTGATGGAGTCCATTTTATCTATTTTTTCTTTTGTTGCTTGTGCTTTAGATGTTATATATCTAAGAAGACTATGCCTAACTAAAGTTCAAGAAGAGTATCTCTTGCCTGTGTTTTCAATCAATCAGCCTTGGAAATCTGGAATCGGCCCGTAACATACCTTTTACCAAAGCCCACAATAAATCCACTTTTAATTAAGCTTTTAACAATTCATATGAATCACTTAAAAATAACAGACACAAATTTAGCAGAGTGGATTTAGGTTCAATGATGTTTTCAAAAAGAAAGTGCTACTATTTTTTACCCCAGCCATGTCAATGTGAACAGTTGATGCCTCAATTTTAGCACTTATATTTCCAGCTAGGATCATTTTGAGTTCATTTTTGTGACGTTCTTTCCCCACTAATTTGTCTGGGTACCCTTGTTGAAAATCAACCAATTACAAATGTATGGACTTATATTTTAAAAATCAACCTTATTTTCTGTCACAAAGTCAACTCCTGATTTTTAATGGTATTGCCATCTATCCTCCTGGTCTGATACATAAAGTCATCTTTGATTCTTTCCTTTCCTGTGCCTCTCCCACACAGGCATTAGTCAAACCACATGGTTTCCATCTCTACAAGTTGTTTTCATTCATCCTTTCCTTTCCATTTTCAGTGTCATTATATCAAATCAAATCCTCACTACTGTTGTCTTCAGAAGGGTTGAGAAATAAATTCATGTCTAAATGGGCATATCGTGCTGTCACAAATCCAACCAATATACCTCTAATGGCCAAAGCAGAGGAGTTTAATGTGCTGGGATATGAAATAAGCTGGTGCTATGAATGGCTGTGTCAGAACAAGGGCCCAGCCCATTCATATTCTAGCCTAATCCCTGAACTTCTAGAACAGATTATGCTAATTTGGAAAATAGTTAGGGGCAGTACTGGAGGATTCGAAAATTTCCAAGTTATTTAAAAGAAACTGCCATTTAGTATTAAGTATTTGATCTCCCCTAATTTAACAAGAGAGGCTAATTTTTAAAACTTGGTTACCACTTCCTTAGTGTTGGGTCAAGATGAGGATGAACCACTAGGGCAGTCATTCTCAAAATGTGGGAACAAGAGTAACAGCATCAGTATCTCCAGGGAACTTGTTAAAAACACACATTCGTGGGTCCTACCCAGATCTACTAAAAGAGAACTCTGGGAGTGAAGACCAAAATCAGTGTTTTAACAAGACGACCAGGTCATTCCTACGCACACTAGAAGTTTGATAACCACTGGGCTAGGAGACAGGTGAGGATCCAGGGCTGAGATCACATGACAACATCAACACCTCTTCCAGATGCTGAAATTGCCAAGGAGGCCACAGAACTCCACAAATCCCATCGATTGTAAACATTCAGTAGTTACGTCTTCATGATACGGCTACACATATAAATTGTTAGGATCCATGCTTAACTTCTGAAGGTAGCACAAGCTTTTGGAATTATTCAAAATGTAGTGTTCTCTTAAGAAAAACTATAAATAATATACTTCTTTTCATACCACAAATCCCATAGAACAGAAACAACATAGTATGTTAATAAGTATGTTCATGTTAAATATGACATTTCTTTTCTCTTGGGAGAGACTGAAATATACATCCAAAGAGAAAGGCATAATACACATACAGCTTTTACCTAGAAATATGTCTGCCCTAGACTTGGAATCAATCAGCCTTGGGAATCTGGAATCTGCCTGTCTGTAGTGCATTTCAGTAACAAATCTGTTACCAAAGCCCACCACCATAAATCCACTTTTAAGTAAGCTTTTTTTTTTTTTTTTTTGAGACAGAATCTCGCTCAGTTGCCCAGGCTGGAGTGCAGTGGTATGATCTCGGCTCACCGCAACCTCCACTTCCCAGGTTCAAGCAATTCTCCTACCTCAGCACCCCGAGTAGCTGGGATTACAGGTGTGCACCACCATGCCTGGCTAATTTTTGTATTTTTAGTAGAAATGGGGTTTCAGCACATTGGTCAGGCTGGTCTCAAACTCCTGACCTCAGGTGATCTACTTGCCTTGGCCTCCCAAAGTGCTGAGATTACAGGCGTGAGCCACCACACCCAGCCTTAATTAAGCTTTTAACTCCCTATATAAATTACTTAAAAAATAACTATTGGATCTAACAGACAGACACAAATTCAGCAGAGTGGCTTTAGGTGCACGGTGTTCGCAAAAAAGAAGGTGTTACTATTTTTTACCCCAGCTGTGTCAATGGAACAGCTGATGCCCTGGCCTACTGTGATTGGACACACATTCTGACTTGCAGCTGCAGTTTCCCCTTCTTATGGCTGCTCCCAGATGAGACCTCTGCACAGAACCCAGTCCTGGCCACCACTGCCTAGTCCTCTCCAGCGGCCTGTGCAGAGTTCCACACTAGCTTCTTGTTTGTCTCAGTCCTGTAATTAAGCTGGGGCCAAGAAGAGAAGTCCCAAAGAGGGCAACAAAAGTGCGAGGCAAAGAACTGGCTTTTGGTTGCAGCTTCCCCATCCACTTCCTTCCCACCTGACCTCAATTTAAGAGAATGGAAATGGGGGCCCAGTCGGGAAGAAGGAAGGAGCATGAGGAGAGAAGGACAGTTTCTCATATCTGTGTTTTCTTGTTTTTTGTTTGTTTTTTTGTTTTGAAACAGAGTCTCGCTCTGTCAACTAGGCTGGAGTGCAGTGGCGTGACGTCAGCTCACTGAAACCTCCACCTCCAGGCTTCAAGTAATTCTCCTGCCCCAGCCTCCCCAGTAGCTGGGATTACAGGTGCCCACCACCACGCCCGGCTAACTTTTGTATTTTTAGTAGAGACAGGGTTCGCCATGTTGGCCAGGCTGGTCTCGAACTTCTGACCTTAGGCGATCCTCCTGCCTCGGCCTCCCAAAGTGCTGGGATTACAGGTGTGAGCCACCGCACCCAGCCCATCTCTGTTCCCTTACTGCTTTGCTGCTGCAACCTTCTCCATCCTCTTTTTCATTCTCAGTTGCCATTTTGAGCTTTCTTCACAAATTGAATCCTGTTTTCCAAATTGGCCAGTGAAAAGTTTTTGCCATGCTGAAATCATTTCCAGAGCTAAATCGGGAAAGCTGAGGCAGCCGGGCCACCTCCAGCTGGCTGGAATGCAGCTGCAATAAAAGGCAGTGTGAATAAGGTGTATTGAAGCTACACTGGACTCGTGTGAAGGGCCGTTTATTCAGAGGGGGTGGAGGTGAAAGGAGAGAAATTAATGAACAGAAGAAATTAAATTAGCTCAACCACGCCTTTAAAAAATATACTGAAAAATAACTGACCTGCCATGAACCTTCTTACAAAAATGGAGACCTCTGGGTTTATTATTTGCCAGGCACCCCTTGGCAGGAGGCGCTCCTGAGTCAGATAAGAAAGAGCCTGGAGGGGCTGAGCAAAATCTGGTTTCTCTTACTGCAGCCAGAAGGATGGAAGACAGTTGGGAAAGTCAATATGCAGCTGAGAGACAAGAGGTCACCGGAACTGATGAAAATATGTAATTAACTAATCACAGAATACCCGACACAAAAATAAACATGTCTTTTCATCTTAGCTATCACATTTTTCTTCAACAAAACGAAAAGAAATCATGACCTATCGTGTTCTCGAAAAATTATTGATCAATTTATGAGCCTAATGCTTTAATTGATTGCAATAATATTTTACTCACACTTCTAATCTGATCTTACTGCCACTCTGAGAAAAGCTATGGGGAATTCCAATGGAAGAATGATGGTGTAGTTACAAGCAAAAGGGTCTTTAGACTGAAGTATTTTATGTTATAGGTATTTGTATTTTATGTTATAGGTATTTGTATTTTATGTTATAGGTATTTGTATTATGTTTTATATTATAGGGGTATTTAGTAGGACAGTATTATGGAAAATTATTCCTTCCTTAAGTAACTACCTAATTTTAATATTAAAACATTACATAATATTAAAACATTGACAGAACAATAATGAATACTGGTATTAAATATCTTAAATACTGTTTAGTGCTTTCTTTAGTTTCAAAGTGAGAGTAGGCATTTATCTTCATTTTCACCTAAATCTGTCTTGTTACATAGAGAGTGAGATGTTATACCTATTTTTTTATTTCCACAATCAGATATCCAGTAAGGGAATAAACATAAATCAAGTACCACAGGATATTTTGTCAAAAGCATTACAGAGAAATGGGATAGTAATACAAACAATCTTTTTTTTTTTTTAAATGCTGTTTTATACAAACGACTGAGCTCCATGGAGTTTGGGGTTACATCTAAGAGTACTCTTAGGTACGCCCCCAGTGTCTATAGATACTCAGGTTACAGCAATAGGCATTTCGGAAATAGTTATTAGTTGAGGTACGGGATTTTACTTTATTACCTACTGAAAATCTTACCCTCAAAAATCACATCCCCTCCAAGAAAATTCCAGACAAAAGATGTTCTTTGCCCTCCTTCAGGGTCTATAATTTACCAGCAGGTCGGATATCTTCTAGAATTATTTCATATTCCGTCCCATCTGAACACAGCACACTCTGAACCTGTTCAAAGGTAAGACAGGATTTAAAAGTCCCTATAAGGCATTGCTGTGGCATGAATTGGCACTTGGACTAACTTCATCCGATGGGCAATGAGTTTGGGGAGCACCTGAGGGTGTGGTACCCAGCTTGCCCTTCATGATTTTCGATGACTGCCCAGCTAAACCTGCCTTCCGTCCACCATTTACTCACGATGTGACTCAGAACACTAGGGTTTCTTGGAAAGATGAACCGTTTCTCCACTGCATTTTCTCTTAAACCTTCGTTTTATCTTCCTCTGGTCAAAATGAACTGTAACAAGCTTAACAAAACACTCCCAAGACGATCACGTATAGTGGGGTCAGCCTGAAAACAGACTTCAGCTCTGCACTGCCCATTAAGGTAACCAGTGACCACATATGACCATTTAAGATAATATCAATTAAAATGATAAAATTAAAAACTGAGCTCTTCAGGTGCAGAGGCCACACTCAAGTGCTCAATACCCATGTGTGGCCGGGGCTACTGTATTGAATAGCACTGATAAAGAACATTTCTATCATTACAGAATCTTTTATTGGACAGACGTGTTTTACATGATTATTCTTCCTACCTTCTATATAAACTCTAGTCATTATCGAATAGAGATGAGTAACAAAATGAACATGCATGCCAGTTATGCACTGTCGGTTTGAAACTAGTATCCTGCCCAACAGGTTCTGTACATAGTTCTCAGTTTACTCACCACTTGGCCTCTCTCTTTGTTTCTAACCAGAACCACTAGATACAGAGATAGATCCAGAGCTGACCTAAGTTTAAAACATAAAGAGGTGAAACACGCCATTAGCTCCTTCTCCCACTCCTTTCTTTCCCTATCCATTCTTCTACTCAGCTATTACTTACTGAGCCACAGTGCAGGCACTGAAGATGCAAAGCTGAGTTATTCATCATTCCTGACCTCCAGGAGCATAATCAAATGAAGGATATGGAAAAGGAAAAAGAGGAATTTCCTAAGAGCGCCAATAAAGGCACAAGCAGAGTTGGGGGAGCAGAGAGCTTGGCTTGAAGATGATTATGGAAGGGCTGGAGCTAAGGCAGAGTTTCTCAAACTTGGCACTCTTGGCCTTTCGGCTTGGACCATTCATTGTTGTCCTGTGTATTGGAGGATGTTTAGCAGCATCCTTGGCCTCAACCCATTAGATATGTGCACTCCCCCCCTAAAAACTGTCTCCAGACATTGGAAACGTTTCCTGGGGGCAAAATTGCTGCCTTTAGAGAAGCACTGAGCTAAGGCCACGTTCGTTTATTTACTCCATAACATTCGTGAGGCACTTACTGCAAACTAAGTGGTGAGAATAATCAGAGGGAAGGACAAAGTCCTCACAGTAAGGACCTCAAAGTCTGGTGGGAACTAGAGTGGACAAATGGTCAAAGGAGAAGGTGACTTAGAATGGGGGGACAGCATGTAAGAAAGTATAGACGGCTAGCAAACCCGGGGAATCTGACAGTGGGGAAGGGGGCTCGGTGCTGGGAGGAGAGGGGGTGTCAGGTGAGGGCCATGTGAGGCAGGACCCATGTGAGGTGGGAGCAGTCAGATCATGAAGGTGTTGGTGTGCTGCAGGGGTTGTATCAAAGTTAGATTTTATTGTGAAGAAATCTGAACAAAGGAATAAATGGGCAGGATTACCTTTTGGACGGTGGTATAGACTTTGTCCCATCAAAGTGTGACTGACAAACACAAGTGATCTCAAATGTCTACTCTGCAGACAGACTGACTGGGAGTCTTTCTCCAGGTAAAGATAACCAGGTTCCAAATCACAGGTGATACCATAGGGACGAACAGGGAGACAGGGATTTGACTGATGTCTCTGGGAAGGACAGGGCTCACTGCTGGTGTTGTAGGGAAGAGGAGGGCAGGACTGTAGGCTGACTTCCCAGTTTTGGGGCAAGGACAACTACGTATATGGGCCTCATATCAATAAAGGTGGGAGATTCGGGAGGAGCGGCAGGTGAACAAAAAGAGGTCTGGACGAGGGAGGGGAAGGCTGCCTTAGTTGGTGAGGGCTGCTGTACCTGCTGTACCACAGATTGGAAATCCAAGATCAAGATGCCACAGGTTTGGTTTCTCCTGAGGCCTCATCTCGGCTGCCTGATGGCTGCCTTTTCTCTGTGTCCTCACATGGCCTTTCCTCAGTGTGCAGGTACTCCTGGGGTCTGTTCCTCTTCTCATGAGGACACCAGTCCTACTGGATGGGTCCCCACCCTAATGGCCATTTTAAATTAATCACCTGTTTAAATAACTTATCTCCAAATATGGTCACATTCTGAGGTATGAGGGGTTAGCACTTCAACATCTAAAGTTTGGTTGTGGGTAGGAGGCAAAATTCAGCCCACAGCAGAGGCCAAGGATGGCATCCTGGAAAGGAAGCTTTATGTGGGGTTGAGAGCCTGGTTAAATTGTGTGGAGTCCAGGTTCTGCCTCCTCTAGCTTTGGGACCTGGATAAATCATATATCTTGCCAATATTTAAGGGACAGGCTGAAGAAACAAAGTTTGTAATAAAGAATGAAAATGAGTGGCCAAGAATGTTGTTTACCTCAAACATTTATCAGTTCTTTGAGTTGGGAGCATCTCATTTCTCTTTCAACTACTTTGAAATACATGATACATTATTTTTAACAATAGTCACTCTACTGTGCAATCAAACACTAGAACTTATTTCTTCTAGCTAACTCTATGTATGTACTCATTAACCAACCTCTTTTCCTCCCTTGACACGACCTGTCCAATGCTGAATGATCCCTAGACAGCCTTTCACGGAAAAGCAGCTCCTGATAACTGAGGTTATCTCATGCATCCCACAGGCTGGATCTACTCCATGGCCACGCTTGCGATCCTGGACACCTATCCTGGCCTTCCTTCCCCTCTTCTGCTCAGGGTTCTCCACTGAGTGGCAAATCCCACCCCGGAAGAGACCCTCGAGGCCTTTCCCCTGGCTTCAGGCCATAATAAAACTTACTAAAGTTTACTAAAGAAAATAACCTTCTAAATTAAATTATTTGGCACTTTAAAAATCGGAATTGCAAGATACCTTAGAAACTGCCTAGTTGAGTCTCTTTAAGATGAGGAAACTCATGCTTGCAGGTATAGACAGTTCTGGTACCAGGATGTTTCACCACAAGTGATGTGATTACAGTCAGCCCATTCGCTTCCTAGGGTCCAACCTCCTTTTCTACAAGATGGACAAAACAATAGCTCCCACCCTCCTTGTTTGGAGGGCATTTACCGGTCCCTAAGTCTGTAGGGGCACAGCAATGAAAACTGCACACCAGTCAAGCCCTTCTGACCTTACAGTCTAGCATGGAAGAAAGACTTTGAACAACTAACCACAAGTGTCCTGTCAGTTACAAAATAAAGAACAGGATCCAATGCAAGCTTGGGAATGAGTTGCCAATGTAATCTGGGGGATCAGAACAACCTCCTGCGGGGAGATGACACTCTAAAGGAAGGTGCTGTGAGAATCAAATCCCATTGTGTATTGATTTAAGAGATATTCCTACCAGCCTATGCTGGGCCAGAAAGTGTGCCAGTGGCTGGGGATTTCCAATGAACAGGACAGATGTGGCTCCTGCCCTAATGGAACTTACATCATGGATTGCACAAATAACGAATTAATTACAACGGTGATAAATGTCATAAAACGAAATGAAATAACGTACATAACAGTGTTTCATGAGCTTTCACCTGCCTTATAAATGCTCCTCTGTGCTAAGAATAATAGAAGGGGCAATGGGAGAATAAAGTCAGAAAGGAAGCTTCCTTTCTTCCTGCTTTCCTCTCTCCCTCTTCCTCCTTTTCTCCATCCATCCTGCCTGTCTGTCTAGGCAGCTGGTAAGATATCTGTTGTGAGCACACCAGGCACACGGTAAACAGATAGTCATTTATGGCGTTTTCTTCTCCAGTCTTACTTAGAATGTCAGATTTAAATGTTATCAGTGTTTGTTTTGATTTGTGTTTCTTTTTCCTGGATGCTTTGATCCATCAGAAGGCACTGGCATAATTAGTAATATCTAACTTTATTACTAGGAGAAAATTTAAGACCATGGTCCCCATGCGTCCTGGCTAAGGGGATTAAAATGAGTAGCAGTTACAATGCTTGATATGGCAAAGTGGAATAAAGGCGACCCATGGAACTTTTTAAGGAGTAGACACCATTAAAGAGAGAAGACCTTCACCAAGAAAGCCTGGTGCTGCAGCTGCACTGAACCGAGAGAGAGAGTCTGTGGGCCTTTCCAGGAAATTATGGGAGAAAGTCGAAGTTTTAATAAGTTCACTATAAAAAACATTAAATTTCAAAGCCAAAAAACAATCTCCTAAGGCTTCAGTGGAATCTTAGCTCAGACTGTTTTGTAAACATGACCTAATCTTTATTAAAGGCTGCATCATTTGGAATTTGGCAGTGAAGAAGCACAGCAAAGAGAACACAGTCACCACTCTGAGGCCACGGCTCCTGAGCAGATGCTGCTAAAATGTCACAATCAGAAGCGTTATCATGCAGAGCCTACAGTGAACACTGTCAACAATGTGTGCAGGAAAAAATTTTTAAATGTCTGATATGTTAGCACATAACACACAAGAACCAATGAAATCCATCTTTTTACAACCACTTCAACTTTAAGAGCTAAGCCCTCATTACGATCAAAAATGTGTTGATAAAGAGTCCTGCTGGTAAGTCTGACGTCAGATTTCATAAGTCATGAAGTTTTTAAGATAACTTCTACTGAAGTATAACATACAAATTAAAAAGTACACATATCACAAGCACATGGCTTGATGTATTCTCAGAAACTAATCATGAAGTTTTATGTCCAACTTCTACTAATCTTTCAAATAATGTGACAAGAAGAGGCAGTTTGACACAGTGAAAAGGAAAAACCAGTAGCCAAAGGAGCTGCTGGGTCGTTTTGTTTCATTCTGGCTCTCTAACACTGGATAAATCAGTGACTTATTTCGGTCTTCATTTCCACGTCTAATCAGAGTAGACAATTTCTAAGTGTACCTTCTAGTCTAAAATGTTATACTTTGAAAATGTATATTGCCTTAACTGCAGAAAAGCACTCTAGAGGGTATCACTCACAGTGTTTCAGATGACTCAGTTATGCCAACATGTTGCGCTCACTCACTACCACGCAAGGGAGAAAGTAGTTATGCTGCAACTTTTTCCTTCCCAGGCCACTTCCTAATACATTTACTAGCAAGAAATGCATGTCTTCAGCAACCATCCAAATCAGAGAAAGGCGAAGCGCTGGTAGCAGAGTATAAGCAGCCCTTGGGTGCCTACACCCGCTTTCCCGTGAGCCTGTCAGAGGTGGCTCCCTGCTTCCTTGGCTCCCAGCTCTCAGCTCCTGGGGGCAAGCATGCCTGGAGTTGCCACCTGGTGCCCAATATTTCGCGCTACAGAACTGGCCTGTGCTAATTAAGATATGTTTCTCTCCACGACTGTGGAACATAATTCTGATTTTGACTATGGCAAGCCCTATGGCAAGCTCTTAAAGTGAGCCTTTTCTGAATTTTAACAGCGTGTTACTACTCGGGCTTGGTAATGAGATGTTCTTGCTCACACAGGTAGTGTTAGCTGCAACAATGCATATGCTCACATTGATCAAAACTACGTTAGGTCTGTTAAGTCAGCTTTTCATCTCATTGTAACAAAAAAAGCATAGAAAAGGAAAATATATGATGAAAAAGATTATACTAGGAGGTCAGGCGACCTATTTTAGGGAATTGCAGTAACTCCTTCAGATCAGTTGAAGACCACATACTATGGTTTCCACAAAATAAAAGGGATCCAAATACAAAGAGTTAACACATCTTCCAAAAATACTTATATGCTAGGAAAATTCTGTTGCTCTTTCCCACAGGGTTTTTTTTTTTTTTTTTTTTTTTTGAAGCTCAGAGAACTCTACTGTGGCCTTTGATATGTCATGGCAATGACTCACCCAACTATCCCTAACTATCACATACCAGCCTTTGCTCAGCCAGTCGGTCAGCATATACTGAGTTCATCCTATGCGCTTGTTCCTAAGTTAGACACTGAAGAAACAAAATGAAATACGCCATTTCTGCCCCGAACAAACCAGTAATCTATCTGAATTGGGAAACACACAAACATTAAGTAATGAGTTACTGCTATGGAGGCCACAGGCACAAAGAGGGGAGACAGGGAGAAGGGCTACTGTGGGTGCTCAGATGACTTCTGTGCAATGGTAAAGGATAGAGCTGTATTTAAACATGAAAATACTTCAAAATTAAAATACAAAAGAACAACCTAATGGATTCAAAAATCTGGGGGAAAATATCACATACGCTGCGCCATTTACCAAACGCCAACTGGTTCCAAGTTCTAGAAGTGTGCAATTAATTTGGCATATTGAGAATTAAGTATGCAAGAGTATTTAAAATGGGCAATGGGGCAAGCTTATTTATCTAAATTTCCTTGCTCTTAAAATCCAGTCCTCATTCTGGAGACACATTGTCCTAGGCCATTCATTCTCACTTGATGTTATTAAAACTAAAATATAGAATAAAAGGCAATGGTAAATACAAAAGTTATTTATGGACTAAGCAATAAAGCATGACACAGTAACCCTTCTAAAAACATAAATTATCTGAACTAATGGAAATGTAAATTTGTAGTAAATTATTTTTTCTAGATTATTGACTAAAATAAGCAAAGGGTCCTAGAGGAAAGGCCTTACAAAACAAAGTATCATGCTGCTAGATCCTTAATAACCCAAAATGATCTACCAGTCCTCAGTAACCTCAATAGAAATGTGTAACACATCTGGAAAACAGGTGAAATTCCTGTTTCTGGGAAATCGCACAGGTATGTTAAAATTCATTTAAATTGATACTTCAACCTCAAGATAAGCTGAATATAGGATAAAAAAATAGTAAGACACTATATATGACCACTCACAATTTGACTAATAACAGGCCAATGGACTTCTAAAAATTCCTCACAAGTAAATATGATTGCACACTTAAATATCTGGGTCAAATAACAGGTAAGAACACTCTGATTACTCAAATTAAACCATAACATTTTTCTTAAATCTGTTCAGCACATATACTATTGTTTATTAACAAAATTTTCAGGTGTAGAATTTAAACATCAATATAACATTGTGAGGAAGTATCTTCTGGGGAAAGCTGAATTTTCCAAGGATAAAAGCTTAATGTTAACATAAAGATAGGCTGTATAAAATAGCAAGCCCTCCTAGTCACAAAAAACATATTTATATCTATCAAAATATTCCAATTATTTGCATCAAATGTCTATCATAAATTGCACAGCAATCAGGAAATTCACTTTGTTTTATTTACAAAGTTTTTAAATAGCTGATCTACAGATATTCAAGTTAGGAAAGTATACACATTACCACAAAAAAAAATTTTGGATTTATTAGTCTTTGATGATGTCTTCTTTTTCCAACTTCAGAATCAAATTTCTACAAATAGTGGTAAAATTTAATTTTAAAGTCATATAACAATATGATCATGATATAGGGTTTTGAAATATACATTGTTTCTTGTTTCCTACTTCAAATGCAGTACTTTGGTACATATGGAGAATTAGTTAATGTTGCACATTGCTTTTTGTATGAATTTCTTCAATGGGAATTTAATTAAGCACCCTTTTGTTGAGTATATGGAATTGTGTAGAACTAAAGGAAGAACTGGATAAATCCTAATCCAAAAGCTATCCCCATCTAATTCAACTTTCTGTGAATAAAAATATCTCAAAAGTGTTTCATCTACACAGCTTCTCTGGTCTAAAAGCTTTACAAGTTCAGTAGGAACCAGACATTAATCTCACTGCATTTTTTTAAAACAATGAAACCTCTTTACTTGGTTCATTTTCTTTTGTCTCCTCAATTAAAGCACACCTTCTGATACATTACATTTTCCTTCCCTTTAAATGCTATACACACATAGTCTGACATAGATTTTGTTTCTTGCCTTGCTGGAAAGCTTGTCCTATTTTCCCCAAACTAGATAAAGTTCACTTGGATGTGCTTATGGGTGCCTCCCTCCCCTCTGGTGCCCTCCCAACCCTGGATGCCTTTCTGTCCTCCTCCATGTTCTTGGGTGGGCAGAAACCTGGGGAGATGCAGCCACCAGGCAGCTTGCTACTCTTCTGAAGCACATCTGGGCTTTATATTAGGCCTTTAATTAATCCTCAGTGAAAGCCAAGCTATGACATTTTGACTGGGCAGGCTCCAGTTCTGGACAGGTCTTGATTTATTGCGACTGAGTCTCAACCAACTTTGATTTATTTCAGCTTAGGGGAGGAAGGCAAGCTTGGAACAGAAAAGCGCTGTTGAATGTTGAGCACGTGATGTCAGGACAGGCCCTCCAGACTTCCAGGGCCACGGGACAAGCGGTTCAGAAGGGAAAGGCCATTTTAAAACCATTTTAAAACCCTAAGATTTAAATAACACGAAATTGTACCAGACAAAATAAATGCAATCACAGAGGAGAGAAAATGGCTCCTGAAACAGCTGGCTGATTGTGGCAGGGGAGGAAGCCCCAGCCTTATCTCTGGGAAAAGGAGGAAACCCTGGGGGCCTCAGTGTTAATCAGGACTCTCATTTGCTTTCGGGGTCTGCTCTGTGTGGCTGTCTGTCCTTCCTGAGAGCAAAGGCCAGGAGGACTGCCCCCTCCTCAGCAACACCAACAACTGATAGCCCATTAAATGAGAGCAGATTTCCTTTCTGCAGGCAGACAGAATAAGTCAAAAGAAGGCAAAATTATTCCATTAAGCAAAGACAAAAGGGTTAGTCCATTTAACGAATGATTTTGTTTCCTTTCCGGCCAGGCTTTCCTGACTGAGCCCTTAGTAGTGTGCTGTGCTCACTGCTGTGTCCTTGAGCATGGGCTGTCAGAATGGTGACTCCCGGCCCCCACACCAGCACTGCACAGTATCCTCCAGTTGGCCAAGTTAGGGCTCAGGCTGGTATCCACTTAATACCTCACTGCAGGCTTCACTGGGCCTAGCATGATGCCTGGCACATAGCCAGGAGCCCCCAGCACAGCAGCTTTGACTGCTGACAAAGCCCCGTTCCCTCCTTGGGGGTGGCAGAAGGAGTGCATGAGATGGACCTGTCCCAGTGTCACCTGGTTGACAAAGGGCAAGTGTCAACAATTCTCGGAGGCAACGTTAAGTTCCTTCATAGGGAGATAATGGTATGAAAAATGTGTTGCAAAACAAAGAAGAGGGGAAGCAGAAGAAAGGGGGTAAGGGCAGAAAAGATGGAGAGAGGTTGAATGGACCAAGAAAGTAAGAACAGCATAAGCTCTGGCAGCCATGACACGAGATTCAGACTCCATCCCAGCGACTTCCCTGCATGTGCTCTGTGCAAGTTACTTCACCAAGCTATGCCTCCTCTGGGGGGCGAGCACTTATTCTGCAGGGCAGCTGTGAGGTCCGGGGGAAAGACTTGCAAAGTTCTTCCACACTGGACCTCACCCCTGAGGCCGAGGACACTGGCTGGTGTCATCAGAGGCGGGGACCTCAAAGGTACTGGTGCATCTCCATGTGGTGCCAACACATAGCTGTGGATGCTGACATCTGAGAATAACCCCATGGGGCATCTGGGAACATGTGTGCAGGTGTTCCTGAGAAGGAGCGCACAGGTGGCTGTTGAGTCCGAGCCATCTGACATTCCCAAATGGAAATGGAAAGTACCCACCGAGTCTTTCTTCATAGATCCACACGGAATGGTTGTTCCAAAAAACGACACTGATCTTTACACAAAACTACCAAATAAGTGATGCTTGCAACAAGTATTACTGTAATTGTTAGCTTTGTGACTAGTCTTAAAGGTGGATCAGCACATTAGGGACCTCAGAGAAGTGCTATCACATTTCAGAGCTGGCTGCATGGCATATGTATATATGTATACAAGCCATCCTGTGGATGGTCAGTTCCCCATTCCTGCAAATAGCGAAGTGCCAACATTGAGGGCTGGGGTGCCAGGACACAGTAAGCCAGTTCCAAGTGTGCAGTGAGCCTTTGCACCGTGAAACTAACACAATCCCAGGGATTCTTAGGTACTATTTAGCCCACACCAAAACACAAATTGCTGTTAAGTAAAATAACCTCGGTCAAATTAAATATTTGATTAATAAAATGCAATTATTTTGTCATTGAAGTCAGCATATTTTAATTTTTATTGTCTTTTTTAAACCTATGTATGCACTGATTTTAGAAATCAAACTCTTTTCACATCTCTATGATACTCTAGTTTTTCAAAGAAATTCTCAAGAGGTTAGGGGGCTGTGAAGCCCCAAATACTGGCCATTCACAAGACCTATGAAGTCTACAGGTCCTGGGTTTGCATGCCAGGGGGTTTCCTTCAGTTCCAAAAGTTTTTGTGCTAGAGAGCAGGGAGGAGGACAAGGGAAGGAGTAGGAGCTCTCCCCATCTGGGAGCTATCTTCGGATCACACAGACAGAAGGGGCTGTTCCCAAGGGTCCCAGGCTACCCAAAGCACAGGCTGCAAGGTCCTTTTCAGTAGCCATTCATTCCCTAATAACACTTTACATAGCACGAAAGGGGCAGAGAATCCACCGCAGCGGCTCCCTGCACACCCCCAGCCCTCCGAGAGGAGGCGAGGGTGGATCGTACGTTCCTCTCCCAGACCATGGAGGCTCAGATGCACTGCAAAGCAGTCAGTCCGTATGCTTCCAGGATTCCTTGTTTTTCTGTCATTGTCTCACAGGCACCTATGTGTGTCTGCAAGCACACAGCCTAACATTATTTGCTGTTTCGCATATGTAATCTCTCTACCCATTTGACAACTGGCTTCTGGGGAAGAAGGGCGGGCATGCATGTGTCAGTGTGTGTGTATCAGCTTGAACTCAACACACGTAAACTCAGATAC
The DNA here is from genome assembly GCF_000951045.1 of Mandrillus leucophaeus. Classification (NCBI taxonomy): domain Eukaryota; kingdom Metazoa; phylum Chordata; class Mammalia; order Primates; family Cercopithecidae; genus Mandrillus; species Mandrillus leucophaeus. The sequence goes on from NW_012102809.1 coordinate 1,960,677, forward strand.
TCTAAAGCTCCACGTGACAGATGAGGGGAAGATAAGAAACTGGTGGATGGGTTCTAGCAAATCAAGCACCCCACGGTCCCATGCACTGATTTTCAAAGCTGAATTTAAGCCAACAAAACGAACTTGGCACAAAGCAAGATACTGAGACCTCTGAATGACAGTAACTTTCTAAAAATATTTAAAAAGAAGTTTTGTTTAAGAAATCCAAAACCAAAGCCGGGCGCGGTGGCTCAAGCCTGTAATCCCAGCACTTTGGGAGGCCGAGGCGGGTGGATCATGAGGTCAGGAGATCGAGAACATCCCTGGCTAACATGGTGAAACCCCGTCTCTACTAAAAATACAAAAAACTAGCCGGGCGTGATGGCGGGCGCCTGTAGTCCCAGCTACTCGGAGGCTGAGGCAGGAGAATGGCGTGAACCCAGGAGGCAGAGCTTGCAGTGAGCCGAGATCGCGCCACTGCACTCCAGCCTGGGCGACACAGTGAGACTCCGTCTCAAAAAAAAAAAAAAAAAAAAAAAAAAATCCAAAACCAACACCCACCTTGGGCCAATACAGTTTTGAAACAAGGGAAGTGACAGGAACCCTTCAGGAAATGTCCCACCTTTGAAGGTATTATCTTACTCACACAGGTGAACTCTGTTTTATGACATGGTGTATTTCTTTTCCCCAGGAAACAAGCCAATAATTTCCTAAAGCAACTGTCAGTGACTCAGTGAATGTTACAAAGCAAGTCTGACACAGAGCAAGCATGGAAGTCTCCATGGGAGGCAGGTAAGCCTCCCGAGCTGATACACATTTCACAAAAGCACAGAATTTTAAGGGAATATAGGGTTATAAATATAAGTTGCATGTCCACATAACAGAGACAATAACTGGCCAATAAATGAACTATGTAGCAGTCCCCTCTTATCTGTGGGAGATGTTCCAAAGTCCCCAGTGGATACCTGAAATTGCAAATACCAACAAATACCAAACTGTACACACACACAGTGTTTTTTCCTATGCATACATATCCATGATAAATAATTTAAAAATCAGGCACAGTAAGAGCTTAACAACAAGAACTAATAATAAAATAGAACAATTATAACAATATGCCAGCATCAAAACTCTTGCACCATGGGGCCATTAGGTAAAGTAAGGATTCAGTGAACACAAACACTACAATACTTCAACAGTCAATCCGATAACCAACGAGGCTACTAAGAGACTAATGGGTGGGGAACATCGACAGTGTGGATCCACCGGACAAAGGAATGGTTCACGTCTGGGCAGAACGAAGTGGGATGGTGTGAGATTTCATCACGCTACTCAGAAAGGTGCACGATTTAAAGCTTAAGAATTATTTATTTCCGTAATTTCCCATTTAGTATTTTCAGATCATGGTTGACTGCAGATAGGTGAAGCCACGGAGAGTGAAACTGCAGATAGGAGGGGACAACTGTACCATCCTTTGTAGGCTCCTTTTCTTATATTTTTCCCTTAAAAGCTTAAACTAATGTTTCTCTGCCCTAAGTAGTTTACAAATGTTGACCAATTTTGTTCTGAAAGTCTCTTGGCAAAAAATATTTACTTGAATCAAAAATTTCTTTAAATTTGGGCTATGCTACAAACCTCAATAAAAGTGGCATAATTTTAATTTCATCATTCCAGTTAACAAAAAGGCATAGAAATTCCATCACTCTACTCAGCCATCCTCCCTTCCTCTTGACTTCTTATCATTCCTCTGATCCTCAGACACACACAAGGCACCATGAGACAGGAACTGCTGCTCGAAGGCTTGGGGATTCCAAGAGAAGTGAGAGGTAAGCTCTTCCCCATGGCTGTTTGCTCAGACAGCTGGACATGTATTGGAATAATCTGCTGTAGTCAGTTTCTTCATATTTTTATGTAGCTAAAGATTAGAGCAGAAATTCAAAAATCAGGAGTTCTGTGTTAAAATCCCAGGTTTGCACCTGACTCATGGCTGACCCTAAAGGCAGGCCGTTTAGAGAGAGGGGAGTTAGAACATCCACACCTCTGTAATTAGCATGCCTATACCAACCAGTTCAGAAAAAAATACTTTGAGATTCCCAGGGGAAAAAAGGTTACATCAATGAAAGAATGACATGGGATCCGCCAGAAAACGTAGGATATTAGTCACACCAGTCAAGTTATAAACGTTTAATTTATCTGTATTGCTGCCACTAGGAATAAAAAGAGCACATCATACGTCCTGATGAAATTCCTTTTAAACAAAGACTTTACGGCTTTTGGAACAAGTAAAGTTTGGTAAATTAAGTGAGATAAAGCACAGAGAAAGGTGCAGCTAAACTGCTCTCCATAATGAAATTGATTCTTAGTCTGAAGCCGAGGCACTTGAGTAAAGTTTTTTCAAAATTCCCACTTGACAATTTAGGTTCTGCCTACTTGTGAATTGCCTGCTTAAAAGAACAGTTACAAAGACACTGTCTAGTATAAATTAAAGACCCAAAAGTATAGACTATGTTCTTTGGTTAATCCTGTGTCAACAACTAGATGCTTTCTTCGGTTCTTTACTTGAGAAATTCTGGGATTCTCTGGATTGCAACAGGATCTTGCTGTGAGTGGAAGCTGCCCTCCTTTGGAGTGGGGCCCAGTAGTCACTGAGTGGGATTCTTGTGTGGTTGCTTTTCTCCAAGGACAATCTGTACTCCAGAAGGTAAAAGGTGTCCATCTGTGTGTGGTGCTGGCTACAGCCACTCCAAAACCTCCCCGAAGACTCTCCCTCTGGGGACAAGACTGGGAAGAGTCTCCTGCTTGCTCCTTCCATACGCAGGGACGGCACGGCCATGGCCCCATGGGCGAGTCAGTAGGCGCGAGGTGAGGGTCACATGGTCACCACGATGGAAGTGATACAGTGCTTATCCAACAAGACGGCATCAGAGAAGCATCCTCATTTTCTTTTCTCACGGCTGCCCCTCTTCAGGATTCCGTAACCGTAGTTACCAACAGTGGTTTTTAAATACGTGGTTCCATGTATAAGAAAGCAAACTCTTGATCAAGATCCAGAATCCCACTGCGGTGTTCACTATTGCAGGGCTAGCGTGAAATGAGACCTGAAACGTGGCTCATCCGAGATGAGGTGTGCTGTGAAGTATAAAATGTACACCAGATTCCGAAGACTTCATACAGAAAAAGGGAGGTAAAATGTTTCAATAATTTTTTAATATTTTTACATATTTAACTAATATTTGGGATTTATTGACTTAAATAAAAATATTCTTAAAATTACTGCTACTTTTTTATTTTTTATAGTGTAATAATCACTGAAAAATTAAAATTATATACCGTATGGCATGCATGTATAGCTTGAATTTTACTTCTATCAGGTAGCACTTTCTATAGTATTTTTTATCCTGGTATGTTTAAAAAAAAAAAAAAGATGTTAGCTTAAGCTCAGAATAAATGAAACTGAAAAAAAAGATACTGGGCTTTATAAATAATTTGTTTCACTTAGGGATTGTACAATGCCAAAACACAAAATCATACTCTGTGCCACATAACACTACATTTTGTTAGCAGATATATTTAAAAACAACATAAACTTTATACTAGATGGTAAATAATGCTGTATGGAAAAAGATGATACCATATTCTCAGTTTCTAAATCTTAACCTATGTTGAACTCCAGCCCCCTCCCTTTGAATATAAGGAAAGTAAGATTTGGAACGGTTAAGTGATTGTACGAGGCTAGACAGCAGCATGAAAAGGCTGAGGACCCAACATAGAGCACAACAGATGCTTTGCACATACACGAGGCTCTTTTGATCCCGGCGTACAGTCACCGTCCTCACCACAAAAAGCCTCAGTATGAGGAATGTGTAGGGATAAGATTTAATATTCCATTTAGAGATAAATTCCACAAGTATATCTATATCTATATCTATACATATTGTTAATAAAAACAAGTGATAAGGCTAATGCCCTCTAGGAAATGGATCATAGGGGTTTTTCTCTGAATGAGTTAAGCACTGACTTTCTAAAAATTGCTGTTAAAAACCTGGCATTGCGTTTTTAAGAAAAATCTCTGGAAGTTCTGGAAAAATGGCAATTAGTTAATTAAATTTATCACTAAAAAGTTCACTTCACTTCCCAAGGCGGTCTGATGCAAAATCTGTTCCCACAGCCTAGACCCTACAGTCAGGGAAAGACGGAGGGTCTAGTTCTAAAGCATTTCCAAAGCAAAGAAAACAGCAATGTGTACCATATATTTGATGTGGGTAATAGACAGGGCCATCCAAGAGTAACGTTTCTAAAAGTAATAAGCTTTCCCTACATACTGATCTGCGTAACCAGAGCTGGGGAAACTGTCTCCAGGGACATGCTAATGTCTCCCAAAGAACGGCAGTCAGAAAGTTCAGCTGTTCTATCTTTGGACCATTAATACTGTATGTTGAGTCAGGCTACATCCCAAAACACCTACAACTGAAAAGTAATTCTTCTCAAATGAAAACTGGCATATTAAGTGTACCCTCTGGGTTTGGGGAATGTTTCCCATCCCAAAATAAATTTTTAAGCACAAAGAGACAGTTAGAAATGGTCACTCTGCTGATAACCATGCTTTATTCAGTAATCTGTCAAACAGGAAAAAAATGGCAGAAAAAAAACAGACGCTTATATTTTAATTTCCTTGTGCCTATTCCTTCCCCTATTAAAAAAAAAAAAAAAAAAAAAACGTGGAATTTGTCAAAAGAACGAACAGCAATCATGAGAGCATGATGTGCCTTCCACGCCGCACGGGCTAGTTTTCAAGGGAAAAGAATTACAGCAGAGAGAGGATGTTGCCACACACATATAATAATGGTATGAACCATTCTGACTTGCAACATAAATTGAACCATTGAAGGATTTAAATGTTCCTCATTAACTTTTATTAGCCTCAATTTTTAACTTTTTTCCTTCCTCTTAAAATTAAAACTGAGCATCCCCTTCAACTTCGCACACCTTCAAGCAACATCCCGACTACGCAAGGTCTTCGAGGGACCACGAACCACTCTGTAGGGGAAAAGCACCTCCAAAAACCAAATCCCCTAGTATAGAGTTTTTTTCAATGTCTCTAAACTCTTCATAAAAAATTATAGGCCTGAGGCTACATTTGAGGACTTTTTCAAACTAAGGAGAAGAACAAAATATTTCATAATCTTATCGTTTTAGAATCTACCATTTCTGATCACTAAAAATAAGTGATCTTGGCCGGACATGGTGGCTCACTTCTGTAATCCCAGCACTTTGGGAGGCCGAGGCGGGTGGATCAGCTGAGGTCAGGAGTTTGAGACCAGCCTGGCCAACATAGTGAAACTCTGTCTCTACTAAAAATACAAAAATTAGCCAGTTGTGGTGGTGTGTGCTTGTAATCCTAGCTACTCGGGAGGCTGAGGCACGATAATGAGTTGAACCCAGGAGGCAGAGACTGCAGTGAGCCAAGATCACGCCACTGCACTCCAGCCTGGGCAACAGAGTGCAACTTTGTCCAATAAAATAAAATAAAATAAAATAAATAAGTGATCTAATCAAAGGATTGTGGGGAGCACTACATCTTTTTAGAGTTCTTTCTATGTAACAGCCAACAGGTTAAACACTTTGCATTATCTTACACAGTAAAATTTGAAAGCTTTAAATACAAACAGTTATAAAACACAGTTTTAACCAAATGTGAAATGTAATGCCTACTGGGTGATGAATGTGATACCCCACCTTCCCTCAAAAAAAGAAAAAGAAAATCCTCTGGGGTCTTCCTCTTTCCACAGCCTGTGGATCTCAATTACCCGTGGGATGTGCACAGACCAAAAACAAAAGAGAAAAAGAAAAAAAAAGAAATACACATATACAAACAAAACCTTTTGGGAACTGTTTCTAAAAACAGAGATTTAGAAAGCAGTATTTCACAAAGTGCAAAATAAGTGCACACTTGGTCAGAAAATTTTCAAAATCTGTAGAATATTACAACATAAAAATACAGAATTTCAACCTCATGCACGCACCCCTCTGAAAATGTGCCCAATGACCAGCTGGGATTCTCTGTGTGTACCGCAAGCCCATAGCAGTATTACACATTGCCCTTCAGGATGAGACTGACTGAACTTACCTCTGCCACACAAACTATAAACTGAATGTCACATCCTTTAGTTATGTAATTTGCTCATTGTTTATTGTTACCTTACTCCTTCATTGTTGAAGAAAACTAGTTATTAATAATTGACCCTTTAAGAAAATTTGCATGTGGTAAAAATGTCTGGATTATATCCTCAGTTGCCTCAGTTTGCTGCCAAGGAAATATGGTAGCCAAGTATCTAAAAGATGTTTTTAGAAGCAAGTTTTCTTCCTCAAAGAATAGAAGGGTGTGATTTGTTTTAAAAGACCATATTCCAGTTACAGGAAAAAAAAATGCTATGTCAAAAATGACAATAATATGCACTTTTTCACCTTGGAAACTCTAGACTTGAAAGAAGCCCATAGTGTAAGTTTTCCATCACTCCAGTTGAATTCTAAGACCACCAGTGAAACAGCACCACTCAGAAAACCACAGGGGCGGCCTTGCTAGAATACACATGTAGTTGCTGAGGAACAGGAAACGACGCCAGATGGTTCTGCTGAGGGAAGCACTTTTTTTCTCTATAAAACCAAAAAAGTACTAATAGGTCAAACATAAAAATGCAGATATGGTAAAGCGGAAAGCTAACAGGAAGATTTATGTAAATAAGGCAAGCTTAAGTTTGCATTATGTTCCCATCTACAGCAGTGAATGGATGTAGGGGGGAAAAGGAAAAAATAATACAGTACATCCATCCTACAGATCTTTTTGTTGATGGGAAAAATGCTACTAGCAATCCCATTTAGGCACTGCTGCTAAACTGTGGGAGCCAAAAGCCAGCCTCTGATTTGTATTACATAGAACGTGTGTGAATCATCACGAAAGAAGTTTTTTGTATTTTTTTTTGTTTTGCTTTTTGTTTTTTTTTTAATTAAGAGAACCTTTAGGCCGGCGCGGTGGCTCACGTCTGTAATCCCAGAACTTTAGGAGGCCGAGGTGGGCGGATCATGAAGTCAGGAGATCGAGACCGTCCTGGTTAACACGGTGAAACCCCGTCTCTACTAAAAATACAAAAAATTAGCCAGGCATGGTGACAGGCGCCTGTAGTCCCAGCTACTTGGGAGGCTGAGGCAGGAGAATGGCATGAACCCGGGAGGCGGAGCTTGCGGTGAGCCGAGATCGCGCCACTGCATTCCAGCCTGGGCGACAGAGCGAGACTCCGTCTCAAAAAAAAAAGACAGAGAGAGAACCTTTAAATACAGAGTCTGAAGTAACTATAACCTATACTCTGGCTTCTTACACATCTGGTTTAATGTAGTTATTCACAGTCTCATGAAGTCCCAATGCAGGGTGACACGTGACACCTGAGACTATTTCTAGGGAAGATCCCTGTGCTCCAAGTTCCCAAGGTGCACCCCTAACAATGTCAAAGGCAGAACTGCAGCAGGCACTGGGCCTTAGTCTTGTGTCTCTCAAGGATTTGGATGGCAAATTCTGGATCCTCTCGTGTCACACCCAACTGCCCACCCTTCTTGACTGGAGTCTGCAAAGCTCAACCCCAGTCACTGAGCTGCCTGAAGCAGAGCAGTGTGGTCATGCGCACAGCTCGGATGAGTGCGGTGCTAGGGCCTCTCCCACACAGGCCCCGCCTCCTGCTTAGGCCTGGGCAGAAGTGTGCAAGGTTGCCATGACCTTGGGATGGTGAGGATACCTCGGGAGGTCTGCAAGTCAGGCAGCGGCCGGCCACTGCCCACCCTGGGCTCCAGTTACAGTAGGAGCTGGCATCCACTAAAGGGAGAGCAGCACGGAGGCCTCGCATGCCTCAGATCTCGAGCCATCCACTGTATCTGCAGAGAATGTGTGTCCCCCCAGAGCCAGTGGTTTTGCTTTTCCCATAAAGAAGCTGGACACTTGGATTTGAGGCTGAGTTGGTTTGACTCAGTTCAATCTCAGGTAGTTGAGCACCAGGGTTCAAGACGCTGTGAGAGATGCCAAGGGCCAGACACAAGCGTGTCAGCCAGGCCCTGGCAGGGGCTCGCAGGGCTGAGAATAAAGCGCTGCAGACAAAGCAGGAAATGGCCAGTTCTTCAGTGAAGTGGCCAGGAGAGCAGGGTGCCTGAGGAGGGCATCTGCAGAGACAGCTGAGTGCTGGGCCTGAGCAGGGCAGGACTCCAAGGGCAAGCAGGGGCAGCCCAGGGCTGGCACAGTGCAGGGCCAGCAGCTCCAGGGGAGGACGCCGGGGCCCTGCCCAGGGCCGAGAATGCATGCTCCAGACAGTGGCCTTTATTCCGTGGTGGAGACATTGATGGTTTTAAGTTGAAATATGACAGTACCTGTATCTCAGAAAGGCGACTCTGGCAGCCATGTGGGAGGCAGAGAGAGCATCGCAGTGCAGAGCACAGCCAGCACGAGGGTCGGCCGGATGAACGCGCCTGATCTGGGCCAAACTCAGGAAGCCTCTCTCTCTCCACCTTATTTTTTTCCCTCTAGTGAGAAAAATATGAGAACAGCACCTATCTTACCAGACTGCTGTGAAAGTAAGCTTGTAAAAGTGTCCAGTAGTTCATGCATTTTCAGTACGTAGTAAGGTTTTCAAAATAAAGGCTAAATGGGTATGTTAATTAATGGTTTCAGGCTCAAGGAAGACTTCTTCTTTAAAATAACAACTGACCATTAGAGCTGTTCATAAAGAAAGGGCCATACTGGGAGATGGCGACACCTTCCTCATTCGGACATGTTCTGCCCAGCCACTGCTTATGCAGCTTCACAGGTGGAAGTTAAGCTGTACCTGAACATCTCGGCATTCTTACTGGTGTAAAAACTGTCTTTAAACGTTTTCAATATACAATCGTAGTTTTTATGGAGTTCAGCCCTTTATTCCCACGATGTTTTTGATACCCCGTTCTAGACTGACAACATGGCTGTAGGGAAAGGAAGACCAGTAGCCACCTAGGGTCCAAGGTAGCATGCCCACAGCGACCAGTGCTGCTGAAACGTGAGGGTGCAGCTGAAGGAAAAGGGGGCATCTGCCAGCCACTCACCAGGCTCTACCAACCCTTCACATGCGGGGTCGGGGGTTGTTCATACTCAAGATGCCGTTGGCCCTAGCACAGATTCTCCAAAGTAAGAGTTTTTATATTGTATTCCTACCCCACAACTTGTGAAAGAAAGGGAGAGGGAGAGAAGAGGACCTAGAAGGAGGGGAAGGGAAAGAGGGAAAGGGAAAGAGGGAAAAAGAGAAGTAGGGATAAACAGAGGGGAAGGAGAGGGAAAGAAAGAGAGAGAGACAAAAAGGGAGGGAGAGCAAGAGAGAAAGCCAATCATGGCACAGTGACTTTGGAAGAATCCAACCGAAATGCTCAATCAAGCCAATGTAGTTTCTTTGAGCCCCACTGGACTGCTAACATTTGAGAGCCCAACACCACGCGCAATTAAACAAGCAAACCCACAATTCATTAGGGATGATTTTAATAGATGACTCATTAGCCAGCCAGTCAATGATGCTTTGTTTTCCCAAAGGCCCAGGCAGATGCTTAACTACAATGAAGTTTCCACTGCCACTGACAAAAGGCAATGGAATCTAAACCACCCATGCCACAGCTTCAAGCTTCTTCAGGTGTTTTTTTGAAGATAAGCATCAAATGAAATGACTTCTGTTAAACTTGTATTTCCTGTACAGAATTGATATCTTCTTCAAATTATATGATTGTACAACTATTAAAATACTACTTACTGTAAAGGAAGTCTGTTTAGGACACAGGGCCTAGCCTTTTAACATTTGGCTCCTGAGATGTTTTACAGTTTCCTTCTCACTCAGTTTCTCACACTGGAGTGGTTTCACAGTATGACTACAGATATCAGGCCAGTAGCAGAGATGCTAGTTTATATGTCATTCCTAGTGAGAGGAATATGTTTGCTACACAATCAACACTTGAAGTCACTAAAAACATGACTTTAAAATCTCACAAGAATGACTAAATATGCCAAAAATCAACCCAGAAACACGGCGCAGTATCATGGTAAGACACTGCCCTGAGGAGCTGGCAAAACAGGGCTGAGACCCACGGTCTGATACCAAAAGAAGACATCAGACAAGGGTCTCTGCTTTCAATGTCAGCCTTTTCCTACGAAAATGACAAAGAACAATCCGTGTGCTCCTAACCATGGTTAAATATGTGTTGGGAGAATCAAATACGAAGATGTAAACGACAAAGCACTACAGGAATAGAAAAGGACAACCTTCCAGGGTTTAAAATAAGTTCTAGTGATAGATCTTTGTATTTTATTTTCAAACTTGAAATTTAAGACCCAGGCAAAACCAGCAAGTAATTCTTGACTAAAGGACACACTGTAAGAAAAAACACACGAAACTATGCAGCCCTTGACATCCTCATCTCTGCCTTTTTCTGGTGAGACGAAGTAGGCACAGCTCCACTACCTTGAATGGCTATCTGTATCCTGTGGACTTGGTGACAGAATGGCCCGAGAGACAGGAGGCCAGCCAAGTCACCTTCCCGGAATGCAACCTGTACCCTCCGGCACAAGCACCCACACATTATTGCTCTGCTTTGTGAGTCAGAAGCTGGAGGACGGACCCGAGAACAGGGATATGTCGTCTGAGCATGTGGCTGATGTGCGACCAGGGAGGAAATGAAACCACACTCACAAGGGACAGAAAATGGTACTGCAGAAGGCTTTTCCTTTCTTCTTACCGCACTGTGTGCACAGATTTTCCCAGAGCCACTGTCAAATACTACATAAGAATCTTTAAGTAAAATTCTGTATATTAATATAATAAAATATACTATATTAAAAATAAAGCCCTATTATTACAAGATGACCTGCTTCTAATTTGCACGTGTTGGTGAAGGGTACAGACGGAGAGACACGATAGAGAGGGGAGAAGGGGGGGATAGGAAAGTGGGAAGGTTTTCCGTAACAACAGAGCCTTCCTTGGAACTCTGGCTCTCTAGAAGAATCCTCTAACCAGTGAGATCCTTGAACACTGAGAGGAAATAGAGTGATGATCACACAAAAAGGTTTCTGAATGAGCTGATGTCGACATCATCAAGTACTCCCATGGGTACTTGGTCTTTCAAGCTAACGCTAGATTAGTGATTTTTAAGTATTGTTTTGTAAAATAGGGCCAGTTTATCCTTCTACCTTTCCATTTTTCTATCTGCTTAGATATTCTTCCTTTAAAACTAGGAATAAGGCTGGGCATGGTGGCTCACGCCTATAATCCAGCCCTTTGGGAGGCCGAGATGGACAGATCATTTGAGCTCAGGAGTTCAAGACCAGCCTGGGCAACATAGGGAGGCCTTATCTCTACTAAAAACAAAAAAAAATCAGCTGGGTGTGGTGGTACATGCCTGTAGTCCCAGCTACTCAGCAGGCTGAGGTGGGAGGATCACTTGAGCCTGGGAGATCAAGGCTTCAGTGAGCCAAAATCATGCCACTGCACTCCAGTATGGGTGACAGAGTGAGAGCTACCTCAAAATAAGTAAGTAAGTCAAAAGTAAAAATAAAGCTAGGCATAAGGCCTAATAACAGTAGAATCTAGAGAAAATCAGGAAACTGGCCGCTGTGTGAGAACATATAGACATTACTTCCTTTCCTTTATGGTCTGCACTGAACAAGAAAGAAAGGTGCTTGCAAACGTTTTGCTGATATCAAGTAAATCCAGCACAACTCAACCTAAGTGTGGTAAGATCATATTCTGGGGGCAATGTCTTGTGCTAGCTAAAGAAAGCATCTTTTAACAGTAAAAGAAATGGAACACATTTCATATATACCAATTTCATTTTTATAATTTTATGAAGAAACGATGGGCAGGGAGATCCAATTCAGGTATTTACTGGGCATCTGTATGTGCCAGGCATGCTGGGAGGGATGATTAAAGATAAAGAGGGATAGGATCCAGGTCCTGCCTTCAAGAAGCTTCCCCAAAGAGACCGACATGAGACAGCTAACAAAGTCCTGACTGCTCCTCAGAGGTCTCCCTCACTTTTCTCTTCATAGCAAGAGCCCAACCATTCTCTCTATGAGAAAAATGGTAAAAGTGATCTCAAATATTTTACATAACTCTGAGAGGTACTTAGGGAAGCTATCCCATGGAGTAATTTCATCCCTTTCTTTGAGAACTCTACTAATAATTTCCATATGAGGCTTAGGCCAACAATGTAAAGACAATTTCTCAAAGGATTTCTCAATTTTGCCTTTACATAATTCGGCTTCTGTAAACTGTACCTGTACATAACTGGCCCTAGGAGAAGTCCAATTGTTTTTCTCTTCTAAAAGGAAAAGGAGACTTTCACTTAACTATACCCCAAATTTATCTGTTTGGGGCATATGTAGCATAGTTTCTGAAGCAACTCTAACAAGTCAAAAATCCTCTGGTAATTTGATCCCAAGAGAACAATGGCTTTTGAATATTCTTCACCTTCAATAAGGCATAGAGTAGGAGCACATGGAACAAAGTCCCCAGCCTGTATTAAACGTATTTCACCAGCAAGTCAGTGTTAAACAGCTTATGCTTACATGAGATCTGACCCATTTCCTACAGTATCCAGTCCATGTTGCCTGGTCTTACCGTTGATGCCCTGGGTCATTAGACAATCAGAGTCTAGGGGAGATCAAATCAGCACTACAAAGCCATCAATTATCCCAGCTGTATTGACGTCAACAGGTAGAAAACTGAAATAACAGATACTAAAAATACAAATGACCCAACACTCACAGAGAGGATCAAACTTTCTTCTTCACCTGAGAAAAAGGATAAGGAGAATCTTTGTGGCGTTACTGCTCTAATTCCTTCCCACAGGAGAAGCGGAAGAGATGTCTTCCAGCAGGAAGTGAATGGGGCTGAAAAGAAAACGTGTTTCTTTGCTTTTGGGAACATTCAGCTTAAAAAAGGTGTTGTTTTGTGTCCTTGGATACAAAGGCAAGATTAACATGCTTGTATTAGAGTCCCCCGAGGATGAGCCTGGGAACCGGGCGCTTGGGCTTGGGCATTCAAGTGGCCCACAAAGGGACAGAGCAGAGCCCCCAGGCTTCTCCACCAGAGCTCTGCAAAGACAAAACACGTAATTTTAGTAAATTATTTCCTGCAATAAAGGTGCTAATCAGTAGGATAAAGCCAAACAGGACTTTAGCATGCATTGAAAAACAGAGATTGGACTTTCAGCTTGTGTGTGTCTAGGAAAGAGACAGAGCAAGAGAGACAGAGTGATTAACATATGGTGTGTGTGCAAAAGACTGCCTCGATTGCAAACACGGTTTGCCCTCTCCAGAGTGCATGAGTGTAAATATGAAGCACTGAATACTGAAGATATATACCTTGTCTAAGCAAAATCATCACTAAATTTAGATGATGTCGCATCTTATAAGAGATATTTACATCTATTTCCCATGGACAGTCTTGTTATTAAAATTAAACAGCCAGTTTAGTTCATATTTTCAGATTTTCCAGACTTTCATGGAAGTCACAAGAAACTGGGAGACACTAGTGAAGGAAGAGGCAGCTGGGGAGCAGGGTAGGGAAAGAGGAAGGGCAGACCGGGCTGGGGTGGATAGAGAAAGCTCAAGGAATCTCATGGACTTGGTAAGTGTAAAAGTGAATAGCTAACCTAAGTGTGAGAAGTTCTTTAGTGTAAGAACTTTCTTACACTATTTTCCTGGGACTTTTGCTTTTAAGACTAGCACCATGACTTTCAAGTACAATGGGTCACTTCATGGTCCGCAGTGGCATAATGACACTTCACATCAACGAGCATGACTAAAGGGTGGAGTACAAGCTTCCATCTTAATGTGGTTAATTGCTACCCATTAGAACTTAAGCAGCACTTACATGAAGTTTCATAATTCTCATAATCCACGTCCACAGGCACTATACCTAACCCATTTTATATGAATATGCAACTTTATTCTCTATGCATTTTCATCCTCTCTCCATACATATCCTTGCCAGTAACTGCTTTTCTGATTTAACATCATATGCTCAATATTATGTGGTTTAAATCAAACTGAAAATGTGATCTAAGAATGCACCCAGTCTCATGTTTCTAAATTATCTGTGAATGAAAACTCGATTCACACTGGAAATATGGGTGATATAGGTGTCTTTCATTAAACAACACTTTAAAACGGGCACTACAGGTTCTTATTTGGGGACACAGCAGCTCCTGGGATGTCATTCCAATCAAGCAAGACCCAGCCAGATAAAACAGGCAACTGATTTTCTACATTTTTCTAACTTATTTTAAATAATACACTGAAAAGTTTACTGTTCAGGATGAAAAAAGAGAAAAAAAGAGAAATGGCGAGTTGAATTTGTTATACAGAGTTTTCCACAGCCGGATCAGGAAAATGGTTTTTTGCTTAATCTAAACATGTTATGTTTCAAAGATGTAGGAAACTGTTACAAGTTTTTCTTTTCCTATAAATAAAGCTGTTCTTTTCTCTTTATTAATCAAGGCCCTTGAATTGCCTTTCTTAAATGTTTGGTTTGTTAGAAACAACACAGAAACCACGTTCTTCTAAATACAGATAAAGGAGAGACTATTTATTTAGTTATTTCCATTTGTATTTCTTGGTGTATTTTTCAAAGAGATTGTATTAAATAGCCCCACAGAAGGCTAGAAGATTTTTTCCCACAATGGAAAACAATAACAATACCTCACTAATCAATATAAAAAGTCAAAATAAAAAATCGACAAGTATTGTAACACATTCAGCAAGCAGGCCAGCGACATATTTGCCTTCCAAGAAAGAACACCTTAGGCTCCGAAGTAATAATATGGAATTAGACTCCCAAAGTGAGTAGAAATTCAACTGCTGGCCTTATTACCTAATAGTCACTTGACAAAGATTCTGATAGAACAGATTTTCTAGGAAACTCTCCAGGTAAATATCCTCTGCATATAGTTACACAATGCCTTCCCCCGTGCTAGGAAGACAGGAACGATGTTGTTAAGATAGCTCTCAGCAGAGGCCTGGTTTTTCTGGACCACTGTCACTTTATGAGACAGCTACAACCTCACCATTGCTTTCTGTTAAGTAAGGCCTTACTAACAAACGGCACCGCTAACACTTTAGACAGCTGAAACACAAAAAGACACTACTGCTATATGCTACTCTCCTGCATATGAACAAACATGGTCTACTGATGGTGACAGAGGCAGGAGGCAGACAGGGGCAGGTCCCTGGTGAAGTCCCACCTTCCAACCAAAAAGCCTGAAACTCATGGCCCAAGGTGACAACCTCTACTCCTGTTTGTCCACTCTCTCCTGAATGGTTCCTTCTGAATAATGCCTTTTTGCCCATCTAACGTTGTCTTTTTCAAAATTACCGATGGCCCGTCCTGTACCCCAGCCTCTGCCTGTAAAGACCCCAGTCTCAGTCAGTAGAAGCGAGAAAAGTGGTTTGACTGGAGAGAGGAGACTTGACTTCAGAGAGCGGCTGGACTTCGGGGGAGAGGCGGCTTGACTTCAGGGAAGAGCCGGCCGGACGTCGAGGGAAGACTACCTGTTTGTCCCGTCCCCTCCACGGCCAGCTCCCCTCTCTGCTGAGAGCCATTTCCAAAGCTAAAGAAAATCCTCCATTGGTGCAGTGTGGCTGTGTCCCCTTTCAAATCTCCTCTTGAATTGTAGCTCCCATAACTCCCACGTGTTGTGGGAGGGACCCAGTGGGAGACAACTGAATCGTGGGGGCGGTTCCCCCTCCTGTTCTCACGGTAGCGAATAAGTCTCACAAGAGCTGTTGGCTTTACAAGGGGAAATCCCTTTCACTTGGCTCTCATTCTCTCTCTTCCCTGCTGCCATGGAAGACATGCCTTTCGCCTTCCACCATGATTGTGAGGCCTCCCCAGCCACGTGGAACCAACCGTGAGACCATTAAACCTCCTTTCCTTTTCTTTATAAATACCCAGTCTCCAGGATGTTTTCAGCAGCAGCATGAGAACAGACTAGTGCATCCGCCTTCACCATCCTTCAAGTGTCCACGCCACCTCATTCTTCTTGGACTCCAGACAAGAGCTCAGGACCCACTGAGTGCAGGTACCCAGAAAAGGCTGTTACGCTGGCCCTTTGCCCTCGCTGGTGGAGGGCAGCTGCTCCACGTGATGAGGCAAAGGGCCAGCTGAGCTGATAACACACGGCTGTCCACAGACGGCAGAGCTAAGACAGCACTGTAACACACCCTCTGGGCTTCAGGGGCACAGGCACCCCCACCTGTGTACCACAGCAACACCCGCACGAGACTGCTCCTGCCGGTGACCAGAGCAGCTGGTCTTGCTCTCTCACGTGCATGCTCCTTCCCGCAAGGGGTTGAGCGCAGCACGCTGAGTAAATGGAGCTTGCTCCTGCCAGCGCACAGAGCAGCAGCCAGCCGGATCCCACACCCGCTCACTCATGCGCTCCCTCCCGCAAGCAGTTGAGCATGGCGGGCCAAGTAAACGGAGCACCCTGTCACAAGTCCAATGAAAGAGTCGTGAAAAATCTGACATCAAAGGTGATGTTGCAACAAGCACACTTCCCTTAAATAAGATCTCAAAGTTTAAATGACATCTGATCCTTTCAGATTTGTGTCACATAGAATACAAAATGCTAGTAGAAGATGGACAGATAGGAAAGAAAGGACTGGGCAGCAGTGGGCAATTCTCCCAGCTCTGTCTATAACCTATGTACCCTGCCAGAGGCTCCTCACCCTCCCCAGGTCTCTGCATTAGCTGAGAACTGAGAGCTGGAATGAAGGTGAATTCATTCTGAGGACAAGGGACAGAATAGCCCCACAGAAGGCTAGAAGATTTTTTCCCACAATGGAAAACAATAACAATACCTCACTAATCAATATAAAAAGTCAAAATAAAAAATCGA
>NW_012102809.1:1977652-1980268 GCF_000951045.1 Mandrillus leucophaeus
CTGAGAACTGAGAGCTGGAATGAAGGTGAATTCATTCTGAGGACAAGGGACAGAAGGGACTGGAGACCTGACTGCATACTTTCCCCAAACACACCCTTTGCTTCTTTACCTGATACAGCCAATAGCACAGGTTCAGCAAGATCTGATAGCTATCTCAGCCAGTTTCTTACCTTTAAAATCTATAAAAAGTCTTCAAAAGTTCCCAGTATGTAACAAGTGCTTAACATTTGGCAATTACATTTATTTCTAAAAGCCGTTTTGTTATTATTCAGTCTGTGCTCACTGTCCCCTGCCACCTCCACACACAAAAAAGGATGCAGGTATATGATGTTAAATTCTGCTGAATTTCAACGCTCACCCCGAACGGTCTTCACGTCCTCCGGATTACCAGTAGGACCTTTCTGGAGCATCTGTGGGATTCGCTGTAGCAGGAAAACCTCTTGCCACTTTATACATGGCTTTTACTGAGTCCTGGAAAGAGGATGGACTTAGGTCTCTTGATTCACCCTGTCTCCCAAGAGCAAGGGACCTTTTTTGTGGGTGGTAAGAGCCTTAAGATACTCTGGCCCAGCTCCTACCAATTAGCTTATCAGTCAATATGTTCTGGCTATAGTTGTGTTTCACATACTTTTATCAACGTGGGACCTCAGTGGGACCATACACTGTCATTTGTAGCAACCAGAACAGTGACCATGGCAGGTACTCAATAGAATATATGCTGAACGAACAATGCCACCCTGAGAAGTCAGAGGTTCTC
Organism: Mandrillus leucophaeus; assembly: GCF_000951045.1. Taxonomy (NCBI): domain Eukaryota; kingdom Metazoa; phylum Chordata; class Mammalia; order Primates; family Cercopithecidae; genus Mandrillus; species Mandrillus leucophaeus. The sequence continues at coordinate 1,978,410 of NW_012102809.1, forward strand.
TCCCTTGCTGTTTTCAGCCACCACTGCTATGATCCTGACTGCTGGACGCTGGTTGAAAATGGCATGCATTGCCACTAGAGTGTTTCTCGTGAAGCTGCTTGAGCCTAGATGGAGGGAGGTGGGCATAAAAGCAGGTTGTAGAGGGGTCAGGTAAATACTTAAGATAAAAATATTTTAAAAGTTTGAACTGCTATCTATATCCCATAAAATGCAAATTTTTAGTAACTTGTGTTTGTGCAAATTGTTTATAGCTGTAAGCCATTAGCACTGCAGTAATTACTTAAATAGTAATTTTTGCTCAAAATGCAACAGTAATTGTAGACATTAATTACAGAATTTGGGTGGTATGTGGGTATTTGAGGTAAAATTTATTCAATTATTCTGTATGTTTAAAAAGTTTTATAATAAAATACTGGAAAAGATCTAACTGCCTATGACTTTATTCAGAAGTACAATATCATTTAATATAGCTGTATATATTTTTTCTTCAAGTTGAAATACTTCTTACTCATTTAAGTAACTTTGAAGACATCTTGATCTAGGAAGCAAGACTACAGGTGGATGAAAATGAATTGGAATCAGCAACAAGTAAGGACTTTTTATAAATCGTTGCGAAAATTTTTACAAGTCAGAGGTAAGCTTTATTCATATATGTATAGCGCACTGATGCTAATTTTTTACAGGGTTTATATTCTGTCCTTTACACAGATGGAAAAATCAAGATAAAACAGCTTGTCTAAGCTGAGAAACAATCTACTTGCACAGCAGGGATCACCAGCACCCACCTCACAACAGGAGGAGAAAATGCTCTCTGCTCTTCATTACAGAAATTCACTGATAAGTAAAAAAGTGTCAGTCACTTCATCTAAAAGTTTACTAAAATTTTTGCGTATAAAAGAGAGGGGTTGTGATACGGAAGAGGGGCAGGGAAGTGCCGGGAGGAGAAGGGCAGGTCCCTGGTAAGGGCTCCACCCCGGGGCCTATGCCCATGGGCTAGGTGAGGACAGGCACTCCTGCCTTCACGTCCAAATGTTGCATTTCCCCAAGACCACCCTGGCCCACCACACCCCCATGCTGTGCCTATAAAAACCCCGAGACTCTAGCAGGCAGAGACACAAGCGGCTGGACATCCAGAGGAACACACAAGCAGCTGGATGTTGGGAGAATGTCGAGAGGTACCAACAGGCACCAGTACACCAGCAGTCCACAGACCGGTGGAAGTATGCGGGGTTTGGCCAGAGCGGAGAGAGGAGAGCTCCGGCCACTGAGAGACCCGAGTCCAGGGGAAAATCACCTTCCGACTCCACCTCCCTTCTGGCTACCCCATCTGCTGAGAGCCACTTCCACTCAATAAAACCTTGCACTTATTCTCCAAGCCCACGTGTGATCTGATTCTTCCAGTATACCAAAGCAAGAACCTCAGGATACAGAAAGCGCTCTGTCCTGGAGATAAGGAGTCTAACTGAGCTAACACAAGCCACCCATGGACGGCTAAGCTGAAAGCGCGCCCTGTAACGCATGCGCGCTGGGGCTTCAGCTGTCAACATTCACCTCTAGACACTGCCGCAGGGTGGGAGCCCACAACCTGCCCATCTGCATGCTCCCCCAAGAGGTCTGAGCAGTGGGGCACGAACGAAGCAGGCCACACCCCATCACACGCTCTGCGAGGTGGATAAGGGAACTCTTCCCATTTCAACTGTATAATTAAAATGTGTGTAAATGAGACGGTAATAGGACTTGTTTGATCTACACTTGCAAACACTTCTTTATTCTAAAGTTGATTTCAGTGTCAGGGGGCATATGTGTTTTAAACAAACAATACCTCTCCTTTTTCATTTTTATGATTGCTGACTTTAATT
>NW_012102809.1:1982138-1985231 GCF_000951045.1 Mandrillus leucophaeus
GCAGTAATTACTTAAATAGTAATTTTTGCTCAAAATGCAACAGTAATTGTAGACATTAATTACAGAATTTGGGTGGTATGTGGGTATTTGAGGTAAAATTTATTCAATTATTCTGTATGTTTAAAAAGTTTTATAATAAAATACTGGAAAAGATCTAACTGCCTATGACTTTATTCAGAAGTACAATATCATTTAATATAGCTGTATATATTTTTTCTTCAAGTTGAAATACTTCTTACTCATTTAAGTAACTTTGAAGACATCTTGATCTAGGAAGCAAGACTACAGGTGGATGAAAATGAATTGGAATCAGCAACAAGTAAGGACTTTTTATAAATCGTTGCGAAAATTTTTACAAGTCAGAGGTAAGCTTTATTCATATATGTATAGCGCACTGATGCTAATTTTTTACAGGGTTTATATTCTGTCCTTTACACAGATGGAAAAATCAAGATAAAACAGCTTGTCTAAGCTGAGAAACAATCTACTTGCACAGCAGGGATCACCAGCACCCACCTCACAACAGGAGGAGAAAATGCTCTCTGCTCTTCATTACAGAAATTCACTGATAAGTAAAAAAGTGTCAGTCACTTCATCTAAAAGTTTACTAAAATTTTTGCGTATAAAAGAGAGGGGTTGTGATACGGAAGAGGGGCAGGGAAGTGCCGGGAGGAGAAGGGCAGGTCCCTGGTAAGGGCTCCACCCCGGGGCCTATGCCCATGGGCTAGGTGAGGACAGGCACTCCTGCCTTCACGTCCAAATGTTGCATTTCCCCAAGACCACCCTGGCCCACCACACCCCCATGCTGTGCCTATAAAAACCCCGAGACTCTAGCAGGCAGAGACACAAGCGGCTGGACATCCAGAGGAACACACAAGCAGCTGGATGTTGGGAGAATGTCGAGAGGTACCAACAGGCACCAGTACACCAGCAGTCCACAGACCGGTGGAAGTATGCGGGGTTTGGCCAGAGCGGAGAGAGGAGAGCTCCGGCCACTGAGAGACCCGAGTCCAGGGGAAAATCACCTTCCGACTCCACCTCCCTTCTGGCTACCCCATCTGCTGAGAGCCACTTCCACTCAATAAAACCTTGCACTTATTCTCCAAGCCCACGTGTGATCTGATTCTTCCAGTATACCAAAGCAAGAACCTCAGGATACAGAAAGCACTCTGTCCTGGAGATAAGGAGTCTAACTGAGCTAACACAAGCCACCCATGGACGGCTAAGCTGAAAGCGCGCCCTGTAACGCATGCGCGCTGGGGCTTCAGCTGTCAACATTCACCTCTGACACTGCCGCAGGGTGGGAGCCCACAACCTGCCCATCTGCATGCTCCCCCAAGAGGTCTGAGCAGTGGGGCACGAACGAAGCAGGCCACACCCCATCACACGCTCTGCGAGGTGGATAAGGGAACTCTTCCCATTTCAACTGTATAATTAAAATGTGTGTAAATGAGACGGTAATAGGACTTGTTTGATCTACACTTGCAAACACTTCTTTATTCTAAAGTTGATTTCAGTGTCAGGGGGCATATGTGTTTTAAACAAACAATACCTCTCCTTTTTCATTTTTATGATTGCTGACTTTAATTTTGGCAACAAATTCACTTTTAGTCATAAATCTCTGAAGTCACCTTACGTTAATACATTTAAAATTGCAAGGAATGATAATATTTCTTAAAATGGAGAGTACCAAGCTATAAATTCTTACTTGATAATCGTACCTTTTCAGAAACCAAGAAATTTAAACTTTGTTCAGAACACATAAATGAGAACTATAAAATGCTTCCTACATCATCAACATATTAGAAACCCAGGAGAGTCCTTAATACACAGGACCCAGTTGTATTATGGAACCAATCAAGACTTGGATGGCAAGGAGAATGACCTAACTTTCTATCTGTCTCTCCATGGAATCCAACCATTTCAAATTTTTATTTAAAGGGTAGAGTGTTTATGTATTTTTATTCAAAGGCTAGAGTGTTGTGTGAATATGTTGGCCTGTGGAAAGGCTGTAATGAGACCATCTTGTCAAGCAATAATAAAAATGACTTCATTTGACACAACCTTTTTGCACCAACCCCTATTTGAGCCAAAATGTTTATAAAATATTTTTATTTTATGCTAATTCAAATGTGGGCTTGTTGTGCCAAGATGTGGACTACACTTGCAGCAGTGCTAGCTTGGCATTTGGGGAGTGAGATCACAGCAGGGTCCTTCTTTCAGATCTACTAGTTTACACAAGACTTTCTCCTTACTTACTTAACAGTCTCATTCATTTCATAAGACTATTTGGCCTATTTCTGAAATATCACCTCCTACTCCAGCCAATTACAAAGGTTTACACACGTTCATTTAAAATATATGGAAAATAAAGAGAGTATAAAGAAGAAAATAAACGTAACCTATAAAAAGCACTATCAACATTATGGTATACCGTTTCCCTCACTATCAAAATCTATTAGATTCCTGACTCCTTTTTCACCTAAGTGCAAAATAATAAAATTGAATGAAATTTAATCTATTTGTTTCCTTGAACTTGGAGAAGATTTTGGATAAAGAATACCTATATAGGGCCAGGTGCAGTGGCTCAAGCCTGTAATCCCAGCACTTTGGGAGGCCACGGTGGGTGGATCATGAGGGCAACAGATCAAGACCATCCTGGTCAACACGGTGAAACCTCGTCTCTACTAAAAATACAAAAGTTAGCTGGGTGTGGTGGCACGCGCCCGTAGTCCCATCTACTCACGAGTCTGAGGCAGGAGAATCTCTTGAACCCGGGAGGCAGAGGTTGCAGTGAGCCGAGATTGTGCCACTGCACTCCAGATTGGCGACAGAGCAAGACTCCGTCTCAAAAAAGGAAAAAAAAAGAATACCTATATAGCTTATTACATAGCTCTATGCAGATGCTGATGGCTAGAAGGCTAAACGATAAATAGATATTATTGAGAAAATAATGTATTTTTACAAAACAAGCCTCTTATTTTTTAGTAGGTAAGGTCATTTAGGTTAGACAAAAGAAAGTTTTGGCTTCTCTTGCCAGTATCTACTTTCTCATAATTTCTAAGTGTGGACCTATATAGTTTTCGATGTGAT
>NW_012102809.1:1985366-2015748 GCF_000951045.1 Mandrillus leucophaeus
GGTCAGGAGTTTGAGACCCACCTGGCCAAAATGGTGAAACCCCATCTCTGCTAAAAAATCAAAACTTAGCCAGGTGTGATGGCACATGCCTGTAATCCCAGCTACTTGGGAGGCTGAGGCAGGAGAATCGCTCGAACCTGGGAGGCAGAGGTTGAAGTAGGCCGAAATCATGCCACTGCACTCTAGCCTGAGCAACAGAGTGAGACTCCGTCTCAAAAATAAATAAATAAATAAATAAATAAATGATCTTAATGTTGCAATGTTCAAAATTTAAAGTCAAAGCTAATTATTTTGTGTGTAACAGAAATCACTATTAGGTGTTCAAACACACACACATTTTTTATTGTTATAAACAAAAAGAAGATCGCAGGTGAGCCTAATCTCTGCACTAGCAAACAAACTAATTGTTTGCTTTCTTTTGTAGGCATTACAGTTTCTTTCTGAATTGCATAAATGAACAAGAAAGCTGGGTCCGGTTTCCCAGAGAGGGACCACTCAGGATGGAAATAGCCTCATGAGCACAGGAAATCTGTGAGCACTTGAATAAGGACAGGCACCTCCAGGGAAAGGATAATGTCTCTACCATGCTTGCTCATGTCTGGTCGCAGAACCAACACGGATATTCAAAAGCAGGGAGGTCAGGACAAAGTAAAATGTAACCACTTGTTTATAAAAGAAAAATCATACTACTTGTATATGTAATATATGCAAACCCAAAACAGCATGTCTAGGAATCCCAAGAATGAAAATCTGAATTTCCCTTTAACAATATCCATTATTTTACAAGAGAATCATTATTAACATCTTTCTCTCTCGTTAATAGGTAAAGTTCCACGACACGCAATCTGACATGTTAAGAAGTGTGTGATGTTAATAACCAGACTCTTCAGCAGCAGAAAGCAAGGAGTTCCATAAGAATATTACTCGGGGCGGGATTCAGTAGAATAATGTAAGTCCGAGAATCTTGGATTATATACATTGAAATGAGGTAGCATTTCTAGACGATCTGAAAACTAGTACTTTTATACCCCCAAAATAAAGAGGAGCACCATTCAAACATTTTTTCCATCTATCTATCCATCCAACATCCAGCACAAATAATTAAAAGAATATTTGTGAAAGCTTTCCTCATTCAAGTACCAATCAGTGTAAGCTACCTGTACTTCTGAACTACCGATCCCAGAATTGAAAGTAGCATGAGTGTAAACATATCTGCATCGGCAAAGGTTTGTATGCCCCCATCTCTAGGTCACACTTTTTCACTGTACGCTTGGCATTTAGAATATCAATGGATACGGGTATTTTCAAGAATGTAATGTGTCAGTTCCTACCTCCACATAGTCCTTGGCATGGCCCCAATCTCGTTTGGCATCCAGATTTCCCAAACTGAAACATTCCAGTTGTCCAAGGTAAATCTTAGCTACTGACCGGCTAATTTTTCGAGTAACGAAATTAGCTCCTAAAAAGAGGCAAAAGATGTATTATCAGTCAAGTGCATTTGACACATTTAACAGTTTGGTGAACCAAACCCAATTTCGGCCTCTGGGCATTTCTTTCATTCTGCACTCCCAGCCACCCTGTTAAAATAATAAAAGAAAAGAAAAAGAAAAAAGATCATTAACTGTCATTTAGACAAGTTAAGAAGCCCTAATTCTATGTGTCACATCAGCTCTACTTTCATAACAAATGTTTTTCTTTCAGGGACATCTTAACATTCCTAATTTGCTGCTTCAATATGCAGCCCAGGCATTAGGCCAAAGAAAAGCTGTTGGAATGCCAGTTTTTTTAACAGAAAATTCAAAAGGGTTGTATAAAGGGAAATGCCAGAATGGACGACAGACATCTAAGACCACCCTGATTTTTTTTAAGAACACAAACATCATATATTCCTATTAATAAAGCTACTTTGGGACTCATGGGGAGAGAAAGAAACATAGCTTAGTTCACAGGGTAACTAGTTAAAGGAAACAAGAAAGGAATTTATTTGGGCTGCCTTTCTCTTAACAAAATAAGTGGTGATGGCTCTTACTCAGAAACCTGCACAGCCATCCAAATGATATGATATGGCCCCCGGGCAAAAGTTTCTCTGTACTATACTTAAGGCAATGCCACTTTGCAACTTCATTTCAGTGTTATCTACAGAAAGGGCTCCTACATTTTGTGTAATATTTTGAAATGATTGGATGAAAGGGACCATATATTGATGAAAGTACTGAAATTGTTTTAATGTTCTCTGGTCTTTAATGAAAACTCTACCTGCTTTTAAAAGATCACAAAGTTAAAAGGCACTTCTGAGACAGTTTTGCCTTGTATCAAGGTAAGGTTATGAGAAAACACCATTTAATATCAAATTCTCAAGGTAATAATACACATATTAGCAGTTAATAATGGATTCATACAGTTTAGATACATGAATATCATAATTTATCACATACCAATGACTTTATGTTCTTTTGCAGATGAAGCAGGGAGGCAAATATTACGATCAAAGTGTATGGCTTCTGGAGAACAGGCACACGGATAAGGGCAATATTTCTAAATAGGTTTTCCAAATTTTGGCAAGAATATGGCTTAGCGCAAGTTCAAACATACACCAGATTCACTTACTCCACAAACTTGATACGTACATTTACAGCAACATTATTATCCTTAAGAAATACAATGGGACTACCGTGGAAATCCAGATTTTCAATTTCCCTTGTCAATTCAGATGGCATGTTAAAAAATACAAAGTTTCAACTTTCCACAGAGGTTTATAGAGCACAAAGAGGTCCTTCAAAAAAGTGCCTTTTGAAATGAAAACCTACTTATCAGTCAGTAAGTAATTAGTGGCTAATTATTAATTTAAAAAATTTTTCTATTGACTTGTAACAGTGAAATTTAAATGTAAATTTATAATTAAATTTAGGTTTTTTGATGTTTATAGTTATTTCAATGTCAGGACTATACTATTTTCTCAAAGTATACTAAGAAACCAATGATGTCAAATCATTAAATAAATTTTTCAACATAAAACATTTCAGATTAACCTATTTACCAGTAAACTAATGTTTGGGAGTCCAGTGGAAGCATTTGACCCTATTCATACAATTTATTGATTCTCTCAGCCATTGTTCACTATGCACCCACCAATCACTGAGCACTGAGCTAAGCACTGGGGATCTGGGAGTGAAGCCGCAGCTCCTGCTCTCAGGTATCACAGAGAGGGTCAGATGGGCCAACAAACCAGTGCTGAACCTAGTAAAATGACAGGTCTGCAAGGGGAGAAAGGCTTTGGGGTTGTAGCATGGCTGCCAGGCGCAGCATGTGAGAAATACCCCCCAGAAATGGAGCTTGAATGGAGTCTACCAGGGAGGTCATAAAGGGATTAATCAAGCCGTGAGACAGGGTGGTACTCCAGGCAGGAGGAACACCACTCGCAAAGATGAGGAAAGGTCTTTCTCCTCCAACTCTTACCACAACCTTATGCTGGTTATGGCCCCTCCTGAGGGCTATCACTGACAGCACTGTGCTAAGCTCTTTAGATGGGGTCACTCATTTAATTTTCCAAGCAACCCACGGGCTAAGAACTATTAGTACCCACATGAAGCTGAGATTCAGGGAAGCTATATAAATCAACTATTCTAAAACAGGATTCAAATCAAGAGCTATGTGACTACAAAGTTCTTATATTACCAGAACTTTAATGTCATGCTAGAAAGGTGGATCTTTTCTTATCTGGTTCCCAAAGTTATCTTGGATAACCAGTCAAAATTAACTATAATTTCTAGTTCTTAAAATGTAATTTTTGGCTTTGTTTTTTTGAGACAGAGACTCTCTCTGTCGCCCAGGCTGGAGTGCAGTGGCGCGATCTCGGCTCACTGCACCCTCCGCCTCCCAGGTTCAAGCAATTCTCTGTCTCAGCCTCCCGAATAGATGGGATTACAGGCACCTGCCACTATACCTAGCTACTTTTGTGTTTTCTTTTTCAGTAGAGGTGGGGCTTCACCATCTTGGCCAGGCTGGTCTTGAACTCCTGACCTCGTGATCTCCCTGTCTCAACCTCCCAAAGTGCTGGGATTACAGGCATGAGTCACCACACCTGGTCAAAATGTAATTTTAACGATTATTTAGAACAGCTATTTTGAGATACAATTCACATAGCATACAACTCATTCATTTAAAGCATATGCTTCAATGGCTTTTGTTACATTCATAGAAATGTACAACCATCACCACAATCAATTTTAGAACACTTTCATCATCCCAGAAAGAAACCCTGTATCATTTAGCAGTTTTCTCCTAGTACCCTAGCCCTGGCAAACAGATAATCTACCTTGTATCTCCAGATTTGCCTATTCTGGGCACTTTCGTATAAATGGAATTATATTAATGTCTGGTCTTTGTGCCTGGTTTCTTTTACTTAGCATAACATTTTCAAAGTTCACCCATATTGTGGTTTGAATCAGTACGTCGTTCATTTTTTACGGCCAAATTAATATTCTATTATATAAGTATACCAAATTTTATTTAACCGTCCATGAGATGAATATCTGTGGTGCCTCCATCCTTTGCCTTTTGTGAATAATGCAATGTTCATGTCTTTTCACAAACATATGTTTTAATTTCTTTTAGTTATATACTTAGCGGTGGAATTGCTGGGTCAGATGAGAACTGTTTTACCAATTGAGGAAATGTAGACTTTTCCAATGTGGCTGCACCACTTTACATTCCCACCAGCAGGGAAACAGGGCTCTGATTTCTTCCCATTCTCCCCAGTACTTGTTATGGTCTGCTAGACTGTGGTCATTCTAGTGGGCACTGAGTGGTACCTTACTGTGGTTTCGATGTGTACTTCTCCGATAACTAATGATATGAAGCAATTACCTTTTCATATGCCTACTGGCCACTTGTATATCTTTTTTGGAGACATGTCTATTCAAATCCTTTGCCCATTTTCAAATCGGATTACTCATCTTTTTATTATAGAGTTGTAAGAATTCTTTATACATTCTGGATCCAAGTCCCTTATCAGATATATAATTTGTAAATATTTTCTCATTCTGTAGGCTGACTTTTCACTTTCTTGACTGTGCTCTCTGAAGCACAAAAGCTTTTTTATCTTTTAATTTTGATGAAGTCCAATTTGTCTAGATTCGCTTGTGTAGCAGGTGCTTGTGGTGTCATATTCGAGAAGGCTTCACTAATCTAAGGTTATGGAGATTTATTCCTATACATTTTTATGAGTTTTAAAGTTTTTCTTCTTACATTTGAATTTTTGATCAATTTTTAGTAAATTTTTATCTTTGGTGTGATGAAAGGGTCTAACTTCATTCATTTGCATGTTGACATCCAGCTGTCTCAGTATTATTTGTTAGAAAGGTTATTTTTCTCATTCAATTGTCTTAGCACTTTCCTCAAAAATCAATTAATCAAAAATGTGGGAGATAATTTCTGACTTTCAATTCGATTTCATTGCTGTACTCTATGTCTGTCCTTATGCCAGTACCACACAGTCCTGGTTACTGTAGCTCTGTGGCAAGTTTACAAATTAGGAAGTATGAGTTCTCCAACTTTGTTTTTTTTTAAGGTTATTTTAGCTACTCTCTGTCCCTTGAATTTCCATATGAATTTTAGGATCAGCCTGTTGATTTTTGCAAAAACACCAACAGGGAATCTGAAAGGGATCATGTTGAATCTGTAGATCAAAATGGGGACTATTCCCATGAACATTATTGTGCCTTCCAATCCACGACTATAGGATGTTGTTCCCCTTTATTTTGGTCTTTAATATTTCTTTCAACAATGTGTAATAGTTTTCAGGGAATAATGTTTACACTTTGGCTAAATTCGTTCCTAAACACTTTATTCTTTTTTATTATAAATAGAATTGTTTTCTTGATTCTAAGAAAAAGTTTTTGATTAATTTTAAACATTTTTGTAACCATCTGTTTCGCTACTTAATTCTCAAGAAAGGCTTAAAATGATTTTTTTTTTTTTAATTTGCTCTCCTCATTTTTAGTCCATGTTACGGAAGACTGCTCTTTTAAGGAAAAAACTATATAAAAGCATAGAACATGAGGGCTGAGACTATCTAAGTGACAGATGAAGAAAAAGAAGTGCACAGAGACTGCACACCTTTCCTGAGTCCGCACAAGTAGTCGAGCCTGACCCAGGCCTGTCTCACTGGCTTTCTAGCCTTGTGCTGTTTCGCTAAGCCACAGTGCAATGCAGGAGGAATCCCTCCTGCGATGAGATGACCTAAGTGTGTGTGAATCATAGCACATGTGGTTAATGGAACTCCTATAATTAATTTAAATACATACTTGATTTATAAAAGCCTTAAACTATAAGATTCTAGGTAGAAAGAGGACTAAGAAAAGTTAGCTCAACGAATGGAGGGAGAGCCAGCTCTGTTAGTAACCAGCTGTGATATCTTAACACAAACCACTTAACGACTCTGAAGTCATAGTCTCCTCTGTACCACTTGCATATTAATATCTGCCATGCCAAATCACCGGGTACACTAATGTAGATTAAATGGCACTTCTCATAGAAATGTAAGAAAATCACTATGTCCCTGTTTGTAAAATAAGGATAGTAATAGTACCTAAAAGCTTTGATGTTTAAAAGAGAAAATCCAGGTTTTATGGTTATCAGCAAGTAGTAACTGTTAGCCATTATTATAACGATTACATTACAATGTTAATGGTATCTATAATTAAGTCTCAATGGAAAGTTCAGATTTCTTAGTTCTTTTACTAATAGACGACTACATCTCTTAATTCTCTGATTTTGAAAGTCTGAGATTAAGAAAAAAATCAAAATAAACAGCCAGGCATGTGGGCCTACATAGGAAGCAATAATAAACATTTCTTGAATGATTTTGGCTTTCAATATTAACTCACTCTTTCTTGCATCTTTCTTGGAGCATAAATTCTTTCTTAAAATGCATTCTTTAGAAGTTCCCTTAATGGGGAAAAATTAACCTGTTCGTATTTGAAAGAAGTTTTGCTAAGTGCACAGTTCAAGGTTGAAAATTATCTTCTCTTCCATGCTGACAGTATTTTCCTACTGTCTTCTGGTTTGCAATTTCTGCTAGCGAGAAGTGTGCTTCCGGTCTAATTGTCATTACTTTGTAGGTAATGTCATGTCTTTTTTCTCTTGTTAATGTGAAGATTTTCCTGTTTTGTTCGGTATCCTGGGGTTTCACTCCAATGTGTCTACACGGCTTTCTGCTTGGGGTCCATGGTGCTTCCTGCATCTGTGACTCTTTTATTAAGTCTAGAAATTTCTCAGCAACTATCTCTTTAGATATTGCCTCTTTTCACTCTATTTTCTTCTGGGAAAGAATATTAGACTTCACCTTTTACTTTCTATTCTCTTAATTTCCTTTTTGTAATTTTTATCTCTTTGTTTTTATCTGTAATAGTCTGGGTTAATTTCTGCACAGCCAACTAATTGTCCTTCAGCAATATAATCTAATCCTAAATCGGCCACTTAACACTTTCTTTCTTTTTTTATTTTTATTTTTTGGCACATCCAAAGTTCTCTTTGGTTCTTTTTTAAACCTACCTGGGCATTTTTACATTCTGTTCTTGCTTGCTTATTTTTTCTGATTTGACATTTTTATTTACACACGTTTTTGTAATTTTATATTCTGAATTAGATAATTCCAGTATTTGAAGTTCTTGGGGGACTTATTTATTATTTGTTATTTCTGCTGACTTTGACTGATGGTGGTTTGTTTCCATGTGCATTTAGTGAGAGTTCATGTTTAGTAACCTTAATTTGCTGGAGACCAGAGGACATCAACGCAAATGATGGCTTCCTCCTGAGACCGTCACGGTTTGTTTGTTTCTCTTTGGGACCAGGAGATACTAACACCTGGGATGCTCATCCCCTTCCAGAATGCACAGGTTAACAAAATTCTGTTCTTCCCCTTGACTGTGATCTACTGATTAAAGAGGCTGATTAAAGATCTACTAAAGAACCAAGGAGAGATACACACCCACACACAAAACACACACACACAGTCCGTGTTAATTTAAAGTTTCTATTATATTATAAAGCATACCAACATAACATCTCTAAGCTTCCATAACAAACATTAAAGGAAAAACAAAAAACTGACAAAATTTGGAAAACACACTTCAAATTGCCAGCATTAAACTGAAAACAATGGAATTGCCTTTAAGACATGAATAGCAGCCAATTTATTAAAGAATTTGATCAGATATTAGATCATAATCTTTTCCACAATGTATTACTTCAATAGAGATTTATTTTTAAAAACAAAATGCAACCTTGGACATCCTCTGATGAAGCAGTAGACGTAAGGAAGAAACCCTATGGGAGGTTCACTAAGTCCTACTAGGGACAATTCTACTTATCACACTACACAAAATTACTTCTTTTTCAAATGTATATTTCCTATGGCCCTGTGGCAATTTTTATTGTTTGTGTGTATACAGGTACACATGATTGTGTATGTGCATGATGCATACATATATACATGTGTAAAAATTATCTGTCCACATCCAAATGGAACTTGAAGTAACCACAATTTGTCTAATAAAAATTCTATCCCATTGCTCAGTACTTCATCCAAAAGCTTTTGATTGAAAGATTTTTTTGGAGTTGAAGTACAATGACAGTTTGGACAATATTCATTGGAAAACAGAAATCATTCCAATTTATCCTGAACCCCACATGAACCTCCGCCCTGGGGCCCTGCATTTTTCCCCTGTGGTAATCTCTGGCCACCCCACTGTGAACTGCCTGGGCCATGGCTCAGTGGAGACAGGGTGTAGAAAGAAGAGACACTGAGAAGGTCATGGCTGACTGAGCAGACGACTGAGATCAGAGAGATCATACCTCATTTGCTCACTAAGTCCTGCCAAGAGCAACACTATTTAACTGCAGGTACTCAAAATCCAATAGGCACATGTAAAGGAATCTCAGGCTTAAAAGGGGACAATTCACAATGTGCATTTGTCTGAGATAGCTACCACCTTTTGGCAACTATTTAAAATATGTGTTTAAAGAGAAATGATCAAACTACTTTGCTATTTGTATCAAATGTTCAATGCATTTTCCACTGACAGTGAGATAATTCAAATTTGTAAGTCTTCGTTTCAGGTTTTCTCAAGTTTGGTACTATTGACATGTAAGGCTGAATAAGTCCTTTTCATTGCGGTTTGTGCTGTGCTTTGCAGTGTTTAGCAGCGTCACTGGCTTTTACCCAGTAGATGCCAGGAGCACCCCTCAGTTACGTCCACAGATGTTGCCAACTCCCCCTGGGGGAACAAAACTGCCCTGGTTGAGAACCATGGCCTTAGTCAAATAAAACAACCCCGCAAAGACAAAATCCCCAAAATCAAAACAAATATATAGCTTTCAAGTATCTCTATTCATTCGATACACTAACAAAACTATTGGGGAACTAATAAACATGAAGTATTTAAATCAGGATGAGACAAGGGTGAGTCTTCATTTAACACTGGCATGACTCTATGAGCCTGGCCTTCCAAGAAGAGTCCAGGCTGAGGGTACACATTTGGGAACTATTTATGTATGGATGATACTTCAAGTCCTGAGGCCAGCTGAGACCACCAAGAAAGGAATGTTAGCAACAAAACACAAATGGTCAGAGAACCAAATACACTGATGCTATAATGTTTACAGGTCAGATGAGGAGGAAGCAGTGAGGGAAAGCAAGGGCATAGGAGTATCCTAATAGTCTGGAAAGCCTGTATCCAGGAGGGAGTGATCACCATGACTGCAGGTCAGAAGGACAAAGACAGAGAAGTGACCTTGACGGGAGAGCTTCCAAAAGAGGTGGACAAAAGTCCAAGGAAGGAGAGGGCTCAAGAGAGAAAGGCGGTGAGATTTCGGAGGCAAGGAGCACAGACAACTTCTGAAAACTTCTGCTGTCAGGGAGACAAGGGGGTGAGACTGGGAGGACTGCATTTCAAGATGGGCATGAAAGCAGCATCTTTGCATGCTGAGGGAAAGATCCTAGTGATGATGGAGAAACTGATCCAGGAGAGAGGTGAGAATTGCTGATGCCAAGTCTTCAAGGAGGTGGTAGCAGATAGGAGCTCCAGACAGCTCCTCCAGGGCACAGGAGAATAGGTGGGGAGAACACAAACGCAGGAAGGCAGAGTTCAGATGTTCTGAGGACTTTTATTCCTGCTCAAATCTTAAGCACACACCCCATTCTGACTACACGATTCACCCCACCTCCCTCACCTCTCCCACTGTCTCTGCTCCTGCACTGTGGCCTGAGTCTGCGGGAGAACTTTTGCACACCTGCGCTGACTGTGTTCTCCAGCGAGAGCTAAGCTCGTGCTGCCTGGTCATGATGACCTGCAACTTCCTGGTCGGATCTTCCTCCTGTTCACCTCAGGAGACATTACCATTAGCTCTAGTTCGCTTCTCCTTTTACCCCGAGCTAACACGACTTTCTGGATGGCCCTGCATGGTGAATGGTCTCACCCTGCACCCAGCAGCCTGGGAGTCCTCTTTGATTCCTTTCTCATTCTTCCATTGGTCAACTGCTCATCAAGTCCTACTGAGTCTGTTTCTTCAGCAGTCCTAAATAACTCCCCAACCCAGCCTCTAGTAGGCCACAAATGAGGTGGGGCTCAATGCAGATTCCCTGAAGCATGCTTTGGTGCTCTTTCCTACTTCACATGGTTCTAATGGGAGTAGCCTAACCCTGCCATCCTGACTGCATTGATTTATTCAAGAGTAATGGCTATAAATTGCCTATGGGCCAGAAGCTCCTTTGTGTCCTGTCACTGGCCCCATCTCCAGCATCTCCTACTACCCTGTCCCCCTCACAGCTCTCTCCAGTGACATCCTACTGTGTGCAGAACCCCCCCACCCCCCCCCACAACACACACAGGTGTCTTCTCCTTCTCTGGACAGCCCCTTCTCTTTGTGAGAAATATCTGCATCCACAGCTGCTTCCCAACTGCCTGGCACTCCAAGTGTCATCTCAGTGGAAGGGATACCTGACGCCTCCCCCGGTGGGGGCTGTCACTCTTCCGTGCTCCTCCATCACCCTTGCACAGGCTACCTGCTCTCATGACAGCAACTGCAATCTTTAGTTTACTCACTCAGCTGTGAGCTTCTTAAAGATGAGCATTCTATACTGTCTCTCCAGTGTCTCACCAGTGTCTAACACAGCACATAACACATGACAGGTGTTCAGTCAATATTTTCTGCAGGGAGAGGGAGGGAGCAGGGTCATTCCACAGTTTAAACAGGAAGGCATCTTTACATTTACAAACTTAGGACATAAGGAGCCTGATTATCTAATTGCTTCTGCCATAATTCCAGAGTCTCAGGAATGATTAAATGCTTCCACTGATATGTCTGTTTTTCAAGGACTTGCAAACTAATAAGAATAAAGGTAAATACCACAGATGCCAGTTCAGAACAAAGAAATTATCTGGTCACACTAGGCAGCTTGTCTCTCTTCTGACATATATTAGGGTTTCTTCTCTGCCTTCATATTTGTAGGGACCTCTGTATACACTTTTACCTGTATAATCAGAGGTGTGGCAAAGGGATGTGAGAAGGATAAAAACTTTGTTGTGAAAGAGAGAGCATCAAATTCAATATATTCAGTATATATAAGCATGAAAAACACTTGGAACAATATAGAGACACGTAAATCATCTTCTGAAATCAACTCCTTTTTGTAGAAACGACTTATTCGCTTTAAAAATGACTTATCCCACATCATTCCACATCATGTTTGGGCTTTACTTCAGAATTGATAGAGCTATTTCACAGAAGGACAATGTTCACACTTCTGTTTGACGACACCCATACTGAAACGCCTTGGATTACAATTCCTCTTTAGCTTCCATCTCGACTCAGAAGTGTAGTGATATTTAAGTAGTAAAGCAGAGCCACTTCCTATAAATTTCATGTTCAAAGTAACTTTACAAAAATAGTATTGGCCTACAGCCACCCAGCATAAAGACTGCAAAGTAACGAAATCTTCAAAAGACCTTTGGTTCAAATTCTTCATCTGATAGAAAATTGGGGCAAGATAAATGTCCATAAAATGATGCAATCATGTCTCCTTCCACAAGAACCTTACTCGGCTCTCGTGACAGTTTCTGTTACTCTCTCTTCTGTCACAGAAAAGTAAATATCTGCAATACCCTGAAAACAAATACACACAAAAGATATTTATTCACCCAAGGAAAATAAGTAACATTGCCTCCTCTGTAATAACTATTGCTAATTATTGATTTGGACTTCAAGCAGTTTTTCAAGAAGGTTCAGACTCCAAGAATATTAGAAATAAAGGATAATTAGAGCATAATTAGAAATAAAGGATGACTTCTAAGAACTGTGTGCCAGTCAGAAAACACTGCCTTAGTTATTGATATACAATATAAAGTCATATTAAGGAACGAAAAATGCAAGGAAGAGAAATTACGGCTTTCTTACTAGTGACTTAGCCTCTCTGCTTGAATCACATCTATAACTTTTTGAGGTTCTTTTTATCTGTGGGGTTCTCAGCTACAAGCCTAATGAGATGAACGGGCATGCAGGAGGCAGTAGCGTACCTCTCAAGCTCACCAGAGCAGCAGCAGAGACTGAGCCTGTGTGGCAACAGGGGCGCGGCCGAAGCTACACTTTCTGGAAATTAGGTAATGAGCACAGAAAGCATTTGGTCAGTACTAAATGAGATGTTTTTAACGCATGCTGACAACAGACTATAATATGCAAGGAGATAAAGTATTTCACACTTTTTTTTTTCTTGTGGTTGGTTATAGTCAGGTTGGCTTGAACTTTAGAGTATGCACATACAGCTACAGAGGCCCTTAACTGATTTGCATGACGGCAATGTCTGTGAACCCAATGTTCTTCAAGCCTGGGGCCATGGCCTACACCTGTAGATCCAGCCACTAGGGAGGCTGAGGCAGGAGGATTGCTTAAGCCTACGAGTTAGATTTCAGCTTGGGAAACATCGTGATCCCTGTTTTTTAAACAACAAACACCACCAACAAAAATCTCCAACATTCTTCAAATCAGTCAAGAACAAATATCGTGAAGAGAATCACAGAAAAGCGGATTTAACAACCAGGTAAAACATGTAAACTATAAATAATTCTAAAACCAAAGGTATCTGTCATTCAGCAGTATCACTGACATGGTACTCCCAGGATAGTGTCTAGAAACTAAATACCATGAAACAGGTTTTTTTAAAGTTAATAGACTGAGTTACAAGACAGCTTAACAGCTTAGTCCCAGTTTCTATGTCACCTATGTGGCAAAATTTCAGGTGAAAGACTTGCTTCTATACTTTACTTCATCACTTCCTTTTCTTACTAATTAAATTTAGAATTCAGCAAACCTAAAATGAAAACTAAGGGAAGGAAAGAGGCAACAAAAAGTCAAACAAGAAGAACAGTCTCGAGGAAAAACTAAAGGGTCAAGAAAGGCAGCTGATGTAACTGGAAAAAAGCTCACTGGGGCAATGAAATGTGACGGAAGGGGCAGGCCACCATAGGGGCAGCATAAGGTAACGGATAGTCACACAGTTCTAGGGTGAAACCGCCTGGGTACAAATCCTGTATCCTTCAGTACTATGGGAAGGTAATTTAACTTCTCTAAACTCCTGTCTCCTTACCTGTAAAATGGATATAACTACAACTACTTCATAGTTTTATTATGGGGATTAAAAGAGATGAGTGACAGAGTGTCTGGCACATGGTCAGAGCTAAATAAATGTTAGCTGCTCTGCTATCATTATCATTACTAGCATCACTAACAGTCCTGTAGGTTGAAACTTTTAAAAATTCTAAGATATTAGTTCAAGAGCACTCTACACTTCTCAAGAAGCATTTGTGTTTAAAAATTCCAGTATCAGATGCACTTAGAATCCAGCCAAAGAAAGGGGCACATGCTGAGAACATCAGGCGGAAATCGGAGGCTTTCCGGGAGGGACCACACGGCACGCTCAGCCCTCGGCTGCAGAAAAGGAGGAGCGTGTGTCAGGCACAGCCCCTGCACCAAGGTTCAAAGTGAATGGACACAAGAGTCACTAGTGGGCACGTGCTGGCAGTTCTCCTTTGGGCAGGAGTGCCACCAAGCTCACTAGGCATGTTTCACAAGGAGCACTCAACTATTGCAATCCCCATCCCCCAAATCTGGCTCAGAACAGCGATTTCATTTTAATAACCATCAATCTTAATTAATATAGCCAAATTCAATGGTGTCTAGCGAGTTCTGCACATTTTTTGGAAAAAAGTATATAGATCACTTTTCGCATACGGTATGTTAGCTCATTTTAGTGCTGGCAGTGGAAGAGTAGATTATCTTGTTTTCTTATGTGTTCAGTTCCCTGTCTTAATATTTGCTTCCTATAGGGAAGTATTTCCCTGTGTTTGCAGATTTACGAAACATTCTTCAATGTCCAGCACTCTCAACTAAATGTTCTCCGTGAAATTGGGACCACACAGTCGTTTGCCAGCCAGAATGGGGATATGTTAGTACTAAGGTTCTCACCAACCTACATTTTGTCTTCCTCAAAAAAAATTAATCAGTGTTCCTCTGAGAAACACCTTCTTCCTCCTTAAAACAAGGTTTATTCTTTATGTACAAATTAAACTGTTAGGATCATAGGAGGCACTGGAGCCAGGGTTGAGCTGTTTCCTGGGTACTTCTCAAGCCTTCTTTACATCCTGTGGGCACTAGGGCTTCCCCTATTCCTCTGATACAACTGTACTGAAAACCCACCCTCTCACTGCCAGGAGGGTTTCTCTGTGACCGCACTGATGTTCACTTCCTTACTTGCATACCCTCATGGGCTGGTTATCCTCATGTACATCCTGCTTTAGCAGCTTTTCAGAAATCTTAAACTTACCAACAGAAATAGAAAGAAGAAGGCAGAAGCAAGCCTTCTGAAAAATAAAATCTGGCTTAATCTGGGATTTTTTTACTCTAGGAATCATTAGAGTTTGTCCACACCAGAAACATCTAATAACAATACTTGGGAATTAGCCCATAAACAACAGAAGCACAGACCATTATTCTTCTAGCACTTAATATTCAATATCCCATAAGTTACTTTACCAGGTCTTACCTACTTTAATTATCACTTACTAAGCTGTGAAACCTTAACTTTTTTAACTCGTTCAGAGAAAACAAAGTCATATATTCCTTTATGCATTTTCCCCTTTATTCTTCCTGTTTATTAATAATACATTTTAAGTTGTGAGGTGGCACAAACTGAACTTACTTCTCTAGGTGGGACATTAGCAGCAGTGATGGTAATAATAATAATGGGCTAATAACTTCACTTACACGATTTCCTTTAATGCTCGTAACAACCTTAAGTGAACACTATGATTACCCCACTTTACAGATGAGAAAACTGAGACTCAGAGAGATTGAGAAACTTGCCAGAGTTGTTCATCTAGTATGTAGTGGAACCTGGACTGAGTCCAAGTAGTTGAACACTTCTATATCCTTACATGAACCACTTAAAAAGGGGAATAATATTCCACAACAAATAGTGGAAAAGAAAGTTTTGACTCAAATTAAATTTTGAAAACTTAAGAATGTTATTTTGAAAAAAATTTCCACTTATAATTAACAAAATTTAAATTACAACCGCATCTATGTAATTTTTGTTAGTCTAGTCACAAAGTAAGGTTTACTTTCTGTAATTTTTTGACACAACCATATACATTTCACATAAGACTTTTACAGCACCATTAAAAAAATATATATGTATCACTTAAAAAAATACTTCAAAAAATTAGCCTGGTGTGGTAGTGTACACCTGTCGACCCAGCTGCTCAGGAGGCAATGGCAGGAGGATCTCTTGAGCCCAGGAGTCCGAGCCTGCAGTGAACTATGACCACTGCTGTACTCCAGCCTGAGCGCTGTGCAACACAGTGAGGCTGTGGCTCTATTAAAAAATATATAGAGAGAGTTTCACTAATTTTCTCAAGAATCTTTCACATGTCCTTGATATTTATCCATAAGTCTTCCATTCATCACCGTCTTTTCTTGACTTTCCTAATTCAAACGTTAAATGGTTTACCTGGCAAACTCTCATTTTGAATGGCTTTTCCTGTGATTCCAGCAATTCTTCAATACTATTTACATTTTATCTTTTTGCAATTCATGGGTGTCTCAGTGAACTAGTGTATTTTATCTGTCAACATCACTGAAAGATTCTTGGCTTTCGGTTCAACACCATCTTCAGTTGGCGGGCACTGCAGCGTTCACATTTCTCACTGTCCTCTTATACCAGTAGCCACAGCAATCCACTCACAGGGCTGCCTCCAACAGGGTCTTTCACTTTGGAAGGCAAGGAGTAAAACAACTAAGTCTCTAGCTTTCCGCATTGAAAATACAGGAAAAGGGAAGAAAAGAGAAAGGAAAAATGAAATAAATCTTCAAAATCTACTATGCACTGTATTAATCTTTTCCCTGCAGGCTTTCCCAGACACCTTCACGGTGAGTCGAAACGACAGAGCCGCGCTTTGCTCCATCAGGTGGGTGGGCGTTATTAACCTCTCCATGTACAGGTGCAGAAACTGAGGTCTGAGTAAGTGACTTGCCCAAATGCACACAGCTGATGATGAACGGCCAAATTCTCTGTGTATACTGCCTGGCTATATTGCAGGGAACTGTGCTACATGTCATCAGACAGTTATCAGTTTGGTTTCAAACATAAACGTCACGTAAATTACAAAACACTGAAAAACAAACCCTTGAATTCAATTTAACAATCCCAGAAGTCTCACCTCAGGAGATGGGAGGGACTTCATTTTGTTTGGTGGTAATCAGCACCTACATTAGACCAAGTATTGCTTCAAAAGTCTTTTATGTTTAAGCAATTACACCTCTTCTCTCCACAAAGAATAACATGGGCCAGACAGCTTTGTGATCGCCAAGTGTACATGTCATCTATGAAGTATCATAGTCTACAAATGCAATGGTAAACCAGATGATGTCACTTTGTGCCCCAACCAGAAAGGCTACCCAGAACCTGGTGGGTCCAAGAATAGTGGCCAATAGTCTAACCATTTATGGACAGACAAATGGTATTGTGTAAAACCTATAATGCTCTACTGAACTCCAACAGGAGATTACTTCATCCCGATTTCACAATGGGCTGCTAAAATTTTTTGCAATAAATTAAGTCTCCGATGCTCATCTACAAAAGCCACAAGGCACCTTTTATAGCTAGAAATACACATAAAATATCAAGTATTTGGTATTGGTTTGCCTGTTTGATACTTCTACAGTGCATGATTTGAATTTGCCAGTCAGACTGGAAAATATTCAGTAATTTTTTTAAAGATTATTTTATTTAGACATGTTATATGTACTATTTATACAGAGGGAAAGTGTTTTCTGCCTATTGTGATTAAGTGAAAACAAGTCTCAGTTACCTAATTTCTATCATGCATTATATTATTCCCTAAAGCACTAGAACATCTATGAATTCTAATAGTTTTAAAGGAAAATTCTTATATGCAGTGAACCTTTCACACTAATATTACTATAATCCTATGCATTGAAAGATAATCTCGAATCAGTTCTAACTGTTGTTTTATATCAAAGCCAGAACATGGATTCTACAACTTAATCCCAAATGAATAA
Organism: Mandrillus leucophaeus; assembly: GCF_000951045.1. NCBI lineage: Eukaryota > Metazoa > Chordata > Mammalia > Primates > Cercopithecidae > Mandrillus > Mandrillus leucophaeus. The sequence goes on from NW_012102809.1 coordinate 2,003,001, forward strand.
TTTGTTATTCTTATAACTAATAACAAAAAGTAAACACGTTCACTGATTTTGGAGGCTTGGGAGGGTCCCAGACCCAACTTGACTTGGCCGTGTGAATCAGTGGGTCACTGAGGTGAGGGTTCAGCCTCCCATGATTAGAAGAGTTCTGGGTTTTCCTTGAGTTGGGTCTGACCTGCAGTAGACCATAATACTTAAGGCCCTGGAGCTACTTGAATCTAAATGTTTTTCTTTGGTGTTCATGTAAATGTTTGCTAAAGTTCTATGAAGAATTTACTGCAAAGTGAAAGTGATATGTAAAGAAAAATGAGACCCTACTGTTGTTCTATGAAGAACTTACTGTAAAGTAAAAGTGAAGTGTAACGAAAAATGAGACGGCATTCATCTCATCTGTTACAGATGGTATTCACGTAGATTCTGTGGGAACATTTTGAAGGATGACATTCTAGGGCAGGGTTTCTTATCCTCACCACTATCAACCATCTCGATTGCATAATCATTTGTTATAGAGCCATCCTGTGCACTGTAGGATGTTCAGCAGCATCCCTGGCCTCTACCTACCAGACACCAATAGTAGCCCCCTCCTCAGCTGGGACAAGGGAAATATCTCCAGACATTGCCACATGTCCTCTGGGGGAAAAAGTCACTCTCTCCCCATTCCCCACCCCTAGCTGAGAACCACTGTTCTAGAGCATTAATCTTATCTTTACAGCAACAAATAAAGACAATCTTTAGAAAAAATATCAAAAGGAAAATTATCCAAAATTTTACTTAAATTTTGACTTAAGTAATTTTTACATGAATTATCATTTTAAAAATTCTGAAGATAATTTATAAAGATAAATACAGTCAGATATTTCATAAAGCAAAATACTTGGCAGCTAAAAAAATGCTCAAGACGAAAACGCAAAACCACAAGTTCATGAACCTTAAAAATGTCAGATTCTTTCAGTCAGGTGAATACTGTGTTTAGACCGATGTATGTGATTTCTTATGAAGCCCATATTTAGAGGAATGTCCTATATCATCTAGGAATGGCTCAATATCTAAACAGTGCTAGTACACCATCCATTTGTGGTAGTCTCACACTGTTAATTAGGGGTATATTTAAAGTACTTTATAGCTTCCCACTGCCACGTGATTTTTAATGTTTTATTTTTTATTTTGTGGTAGGGATGAGGTTTCACTATATTGCTCAGGCTGGTCTAAAACTCCTGGCCTCAAGTTATCCTCCTGCCTTGGCCTCCCACAGTGCTGGAATTACAAGCATGAGCCACCATGCCCGGCCTGATTTTTAATGTATTTTATATTCTTCCTATTACCAACTTCTTGATAACAAGCAAGAGAAGTTATTAATTTCAAATAATATTTATATTCTAATATTATAAAACTATGTTTATTGTAATTATTTCTGTCAAACATCTTAAAGGAATATTGCCTTTAAGCAAACTAATGGTCTTTTACAAAGATAAGAGCAACTGAGACATTTAGTTTCCAACTTGTCCACTTAACTCACTGCCAAGCTGAAGTGCCCACTCAGCGTCACAGGGGTTTATTTGCTCAAGCTGAACTCTAAAATTTGTATATATGTTATTTCCACAAATACGTACAATATTTACATGACTTCTCCTCCAATTATTTCTAGTCTCAGTGTTAGCATTTGTTGGCTTCACGACCTTGGACAACTCAATCTCATGCTGCTTCTGTTTCCTTATTGCTGAAAAAACTGAGATGGAATGAGCTTTAAATTCCTATGTCATAAATTCTGAGGGTATTCTGGGAGAATACATACAGGTGGATGTTAACTGGCTGCTCCCTACAAGCTCTTTCAATGAAAGAATAGTATCTAATGGCTTAATACACATTTTTAAAATAAAAAAATAGAGAAAAATAGAAGTACACGTGAATTTCATTTCCACACACACATAAAAAATTTGTAAGTTAAACAAGTTAGCCGAAATGTCTCTAAAAGTACCTTTGGAGTATTAAATCTCTATGTCAAACGCAACACAAAGAGCTAATGAGTATACATTCTTCACAGTGAGGACGATGATGATAATGATGATGATAGGCAAACCCCTCTGATTCCTCAGCTGGGAGATGATTTAAAAAAATTCTTTGTGACTCAGAATGAAATACAAAATAAACCAGCTTTCTGGTGGTATTTACTAGGATCTCATGAAATTTTGAACAGACAGTTTAGCAACAGAAGAGCTCCTGGGGGAAGAAGGTAGTGATGGAATCTGTTGCAAAGCCCCATGGTCAGAGAGGGAGGAGCAAAGTTACATATGGCAAGTAGAAGAGAGGCTCAGTCAGGAGTTAGGCAAATCTGGAAAGAAAGAGAAAAGAAGATCTACAGGGGAGAGAGAATACTTGACCCAGACTGAGTAAATATCCCATTCTTAAATACTGAGAGAAGAAAGAGTGGTAAGAGAATGGAAGAAACATGCTGTCAGCATGGAACGTGGTTTCTTACTCAGGCTAAAGGTATCCAGGGATGAAGCCAATCCCTATGAGTGACTCACGGCTGGTAACCAACGGCCCACGAGGTAGGCTCAGGTAACCAAACACTACCTCCTCAGTCAGGCCCAGAAGTACAGGTTACTATATTGCCCAAACTTTCCTAATGATCGAGAGACTAAAATGAGTCAACGTAAGAAAAATATCCTCATCGAAAGACGGAAATCTTCAATTGATCTCCTGTGGAAAGCAGAGGCCTGTTCAGTATGACAGCCAGGCCTGCCGACAGCCGGCAGCACAGAACAGCTTCCCCCATGCACACTCCTGGGTCAGCGCTTTCTCCTCCAGGACGTGGACCCTGGGAAGTCTCACAGAAGCCAAGGCTAGTTCTTAATGTAGGAAATCTAAGCCACTAAGTCTACACTCACACTGAAAACTGAAAAATCACATTTAAAAAAAAGAATGCTGAATATTATGTGTATTTTACCCTTTATTCACAATAGCTATTGTCATCAAAACTAGAAAATCAGGGATAATCGTTAAAACATCTAAAAGTAGAAGGTAGAATGTATTTTTTTGTTTTCTCTTAATTATCATGCAAAATGTTTTTTCTTAATTTAGAATACACTTATATTAGTGTTATTTATAGTTTTGTAAAGATCACCATATTTGTATTTATGGCATGCCAAAGTACTCTGCCAATGTTAAGAATTAAGACATAATTAGCCCAACTGGTTACATTACATAGATGATAAACAGTAGCTATCCTTCTTGTTTACCTCCTAATGTAATAAGCAGCCAGAACTAGAAATATCATTAGTTTTACTAAATAGGCTTGTTTCCAATGTTCCAATTTATAGCATAATCTTTAAGAGTAGATTTTATTACTGGTAAATAACACATTTGAAAAGAAACTAATATACTTATTTATGAACTATTTTTAAATAATTAAAAAACCTCTCAACATTTTCCCCATAGTTTACAATTTATACAATAATTAACATCTTTATGACAAGTCTTATTGTTTAGTTTTTCAAAGAAATGTAATAAGGCAAGAACATTTTTGTACATGTCAATTTCCTCATAGATATTAAATAGTTTGAAATAATAAACAAAACCTTCTTCCCTAAATAGAGAATCTACCCTCTATTACATATAATGTAAATCTGTATTTCCAGTAGAAAGCTATCATTATATCCACATTTGCGGCAAAAGGAATACTGTATGTAGGTAAATATAAAAATAAAGATATGTAATGGAACAGCCAGGTAGATACACAATTTCAAGTTTGAAGAAACAGTACAAAAGGAAAAAACTGTTTATTAAGCGTGTAATAATAGTATGTTTTAAAAAGCTCTGTACAACCTTAACTAAAAATTACTTTGTCACTGAAAAATGTTACTGACCATCTGAGTCTTTTGCTGGTAGGGGTCATGTTGACGGCTGCTAACTGATCAGGATGGTGGTTGCTAACGGCTGGAGTGGCTGTGGCCATTTCTTATAATAAGACAAAATGAAGTCTCTTGCAATCTCGGACTCTTCCTTTCAAGAAAGATTTCTCTGTGGCATCCAGTGCTGTGTGATAGCATTCACCCACAGCAGAATTTGTTTCTAAATTGGAGTCAATCCTCTCAAACCCTGCTGCTGCTTTAACAATTAAACCTATGTAGTATTAGAAACGCTTTTTTGTTATTTCAACAACATTCACAGCATCTTCACCAGGAACAGATTCCATCTTAAGAAGATCCATTCTTTGTTCATCATAAGAAGCAGCTCCTCATCAGTGAAAGCTTTATTTTGCGATTGCACACGACAAAAGCAGTCACATCTTCAGACTCTCCTTTTAATTCTAGCTCTCTTGCTATTTCCCCCACATCTGCAACTACTCCCTCCACTTAGAGGCCAATGTAGGGTTATTAACTGGCCTAATTTCAATATTGTTGTGTCTCAGGGAATGGGGGGCGAGGGGGACAATGACCAGTTCATGGAGCAGCCAGAACACACACAACATTTATGGATTAAGTTCACTGTCTTTTATGGGTGCAGTTCATGGTGCCTGAAAACAATCACAACAGTAAAACCAAAGATCACTGATCACAGATCATCATAACAAATATAATAATAATTAAAAGTTTGAAATATTAGGAGAATTATCAAAATGTGACAGACAGACAGGAGATGAACACCCGAAAAAATAGTATCTATATACTATTTGCTTAATGCAGGGTTGCCACACACCTTCAGTTTGAAAAACAAAAAAAAGCAATATCTATGAAGCACAATAAAATAACATATGCCTAAACTCGTATATTTAAGCATACCTAAACACAGAAAAAGTACGGTAAAAATGTGATTTTTTAATTATAATACAGTATTATAATCTTATGGGACCATTGTAGTCCCTCATTGACCAAAATTCGTTATGCAGGTTATGATTGCCTACTTTTTTATTTTAAAAAACTGAGTACATATGAAAGAAGGCACCTGGTTAACGTCTGCGAATATCAGTATATAATACATAGTAATAGTTATTCATAAAACATATATTACTATATACATTTTTATGACTTACAGACATTTAATTATAAAATTCTATTACTCTTAATTTGTAGTAAATATTACTAAAGTGCTCCCATTTTACAAGAAGCAAGCCTATAGCACTAGTGCCATCCACCCTCTTGCTTTCACCAACAGAGTGACTGGAAGGCTGACTGAGGGATGCAGAGTCAGTAGATTATTGGCTTTATTCCCTAAATCAATGATTTCCAACTGTTGATCTGATGCTAACACAGGTGATTCTTACTATCTCTAGATGTATTACACGGTTCTCAAAACAAATATATTTAGAAAGAAAATCTAAATAAATAAATCAAGTCTTCAAAAAAAAAAAAAAAGAAAGAAAGAAAAGAAAAGAAAAAGAAAGAAAACCAAAAACGGCTGGGATGGAGAAAAGACACAGAAGGCAGTCACAATCACAATGAGCAGTGTCCAAGCTCAGGAGCTGTGACTGTTGGACAAACCACGCTACATATGTATCATCAGCTACTAGCTTATTTGGTTTCATACGTCACTGACAACTAGCTTTCCTTCAGAGCACTTGGTCATAGTGCTTGATCCTTCAGAGCACTTGGTTACCTGCGTACAGCAGTGAAGTACAACAGAACTCCAACCTGCCAAAGCACTTCAGGAATTCTGCTTAAGGACTGGTGCACTATGCTGTTTAACATTTATAGGAAATCCTTCTGAAAGACTACCTTGTCACCGTGGGAGAAACCCACAATCAACACAAGTGAAAGTTTCTTGAATGCTGAGGATCTGTCTACAGCTGGGGCCAGCAAATGTTTTCTTAAAGGCCCAGACAACAAATACTTTAGGCTCTGCACACTGTAAGACTCCATAGGTGAAAGCAGCCATAGATGATATATAAACAAGTGCATCTGCCTGTGTTACAATAAAACTTCATTTTCAAAACTAGGCTGGTAGGACAGATTTGGCCCATGAGTCCTAGACTGTCAACTTCTGGTTTAGCCTATCGTTAGATTAAAAAATACTTTTCCCCACGTTTGAAAGTCAGAAATTCTCATGAAATGTTATTCATGCAATGAGAGGGGACCTTTGACAATTATACTTTGTTAGAGAAAAAGTATATGGCCCCCCAAAACTGCATCAACTTGGGCTCTACAAATTCAGCATGTGTGATTGGATACCTAGGACTAGACTGAGGTTTACAAGGTTTTCCTACACTGTGTAGAAAAAAAGGGTTTGTTCCCTGCAATAACAGGGAACAAAAAGACTGATGTATAAATGTTCAACCAACTTAAGAAAACAAACTCACTTAAAGTACCACAGGAAATTCTACGTTTACAAAGATTATGAACAAAAAAATGAAAAAAACTGAATTTTAGCTGTTTATTAATGTATATCAGATTGAATCTTTACTTCAAAATCATTTATTAGCTTTTTTTTTTTTTTTTTGAGATGGAGTCTCGCACTGTCGCCCGGGCTGGCGCAGTCTTGGCTCATTGCAACCTCTGCCTCCTGGGTTCAAGTGATTCTCCTGCCTCAGTCTCCTGAGCAGCCGGGATTATAGGCGCCCAGCACCATGCCCAGCTAATTTTTTGTATTTTTAGTAGAGATGGGGTTTCACCATGTTGGCCAGGCTGGTCTCGAACTCCTGATCTCGTGTTGCACCTGAGTCAGTATCCCAAAGTGATGGGATTACAGGCATGAGCCACTGCGCCCAGCCCGTTTATTAACTTTAACTACTATATGAGTAACATCAACAAAACAATATTTATAAATATTTATATAATTTCTACTTTTCTGTAATTCAGACCACCTAGCTTTCAAGTCAGTAAGCTGTTACTGAAACATGAGATATTCATTTATTCATTCATTTAAAAATATTTACTGAATGCTTATTAGCAATTAGGCACCGCCTGGAAGCTGGAGATGTACAAATACAACAGAGTCCTGCCATCACAGAATTCTCAGTCTGAAAAAGAAATCTCCTCAGAAAACAATAATTAATGTTGGCAAAACAACATTACTGTCAGATTAATTTAATATGAAAATTAATTATCAAGTTTTAAGAAATGCTGTCAATAGTAGGCATTACATATCAAAATATTAATATCATTTTCATATACACCTCTTTTTCTCATTATTTGATTATATAGTTAAAAATGTGATACCATTGATTTCCAGGCATATAATAGAACAAAACAAAATGGTGTATGCTACAGTTAAGGTCAAGTTCCTAAAGATATTTAATAGAAGCCTGAAGCTGCAGAACAATATGTATAGCAGAACTCTATATGTTTAAAGATAGACAGACCTTTTCTGAAGGAATGTTAACAGTGGGTCTGAGGACAGGGCTGGCAGTTATCATGAGGGTGGGAACTTTTACTTGATAATTTTATTTTAAATGAAGAAGTATTACTTTTAAAATATTTTTTATTACTTTAAAACAATCTTTTTAGAGACAGGGGTCTCACTATGTTGCCCAGGCTAGAGTGCAGTGGCACAATTACAGCCCACTGCAGCCTCGAACTCTTAGGCTCCCAGAATCTTCCCAACTCAGCTTCCCGAGTAGCTAGGACTTCAGGTACACATGACCACACCTGGCTGATTTGTTTTTTATTTTTTGGAGAGATGGGATCTTGCTATGTTGCCCAGGCTGGTCCCAAACTCGTGGCCTCAAGTGATCCCCCCCAACTTGGCTTCCCAAAGTTCTGGGATTACAGATGTGGGGCACTGTGCCTGGCCTTAAAATATAGTTTTTTTTTTTTTTAGTGGTTAACATCTACAAAGACAAAAAATAAGTTCTCATTAGGAGGTACACAAAGAGAGAATTAGGGGGAGTTATACTTAAATTTATCTTTTTTCACTTTGCAACCCAGGAATGTTTCTCCCTATCCTGACCTGATTCACAACAATTAACTTTTATTTTATTTTTTTTGCAGGTGGAAAAGTTGAGGGAGGAAGAACACAGAAACCCAAACAATGTGTATGAACATGTTTGTGAGAAAGAGGCAGGGATCACCACGACTCAGCAGACTCTGTGGGCGCCCTCATACCACATGCTGCAGGCAACCACAGCCAGGATCTTCCTTTTCCTTTCTCCCTCACCACTGGCACCCAGGACCACAAAATTCATTAAATAAATGTTTCTCGCTGCTTGTGAACTTGTTTTCCTTTCAGGCAACCTGATGACAGGCTGGGTTCTTAGGCTTTAACAGCCCATGATGGGAATTTTTAACTTAAGCAATTATAAAATAAAAATGTACTGACGCTAAAGACACCTTTATAAACCTGTCACTTTAATCTTTCTTCATGACTTCTTGGTTTAACTAGGTAGCTATATAGTCACATAAAATTTCACTGAAAAGTTATATGCGTAGCAGTTGTTGGTCATGAAACAGCTTTTAACACTGGACTTCTCATTTATTCTCAGACTGAAAATCTAAGTGATAGCAACATTTAACAAAACCTCTTCGAAGGTTTACAGATAATTTTTACTTTGTAAAGCATGTGCATGCTTTGTAAAGCTTTCTCATGCTTCAGTAAATCAGAAGTAATGATGGGGGTACACATTTTCTTACTTAAAGCTTAATACTGGGAACAAGAGAACTAGCACGTTGCTACAGTCTCATCAACAACTCTGAAAAGGCAACAAGCCAATGCAAACAAATATGGTTTTCCAAAAATACCTGATAATACTTCTAAATTAAGAGCTGACTTCAAGGGAGTGGGGAATAAGGAGAGAGTTCTTAAAGGATATAAAATTACAGCTAGATAGACATTAAATTCTAGTGTTCTGTAGAGTGCTCTATAGTTCACCACATTATTATGTATTTTCTAATTAGCTAGAAAAGAGGTTTTTTAAATGTTCCTAACACAAACATACAGTAAATGTCTGAGGTGACAGATATGCTAATTACTCTGATATGATCACTATACATTCTTTCAAAACAATACTATATACTCCATAAAAATGTTATGTGTCATTTTTTTAAAATCTTGTTAAAAAACTGATCAAATTCATTTTAAAATACACTCTACAAGTATAGTAATTTCTGGATGCCTATTTAATGAAATGTAAAGAAAAAATACTGAATATCTAACTGGTTCAAAGTCAAAAAATAATATAGATTCTACAAATTGAGACTATTTGAATAGGAGTAATTTCCAAAAGCAATCATTAGTTTACTACTTATTCCTTTGCATTCATATAGCAGATTCCTAATACTCAGGTTGAAAACATGCTTGATAAGACCTACTAATTAAAATGGTAAAACTGGAACGCTGTTCAGTTTTGAATGTTAAAATTTAAAACCCTACAAACTCAAAATAAAATTATAAAAAGCTAAGGCTGGGTATACATTTCTTCATTTGCCACTCTGACATTCATAATAATTAGATACAGATAGGAAATTTTTCAGTCTCTGTAGTACATACACCAAATATACATGCAACTTGCTGTTGTTCAAGTCTGAAATTCTCTTTTCAGTTAATATATTTACTGACCTCTTCTGGGACTCTCATGATTGAAGAGAATGCCATTCACCGCAAAGAGATTATACGCCTCACGGAAGTTCACCACAATCCAATAGGCATAGAGTTTTGCTGCCCCTGTTGGAATAAATTTTTTAAACAATGAAGTTTGTTATAAAAGACAGTGATTTTCACCCATTTTAAACAGTAACAACTTGCCAAAATAATAATCTGTAATGCATCAAAATACAAAAAAGTATCAAAAACCAAAGACAAAATAAAGGTTCTGACGCCAGTTAATCATGTTCACCAGGAAATATTTTAAGAATTTCTTACTTTTGTAATGCCCACAATGCACTATGTGACAATCTAATTGACTGAATCTTTCTTAGATCTTATTCTCTCTCATTCTCTCTCTCTCTCTCTCTCTCTTTTAACTTTTGAGGAATTAGAATGGGAAAAAATAGGGATCTTAACATTCCAAATGCTTTGAAATTTTATCACTCAAGTCTTTCATTAATATTCTCTTTACAAATGTATTAGACATAATAGTCTTTTTTTTTTTTTAAGGTTTTGAGCTCAAGGAAACTTTCATGGAAAATAAACATGAAATCTTATCACTTCAGTATAACCTCAACAGTTTAGAAAAAGCATCACATTGGGTCTGATTTTCCATTTAAAGCGATCTGTATGGAAGGGTTGAATGAACATAGGTTGGTGAAGTGAGGCAGTAATTTCACCCCCAAGGTAATGGCAGCAAATACTTGCAGTTAGCAATGTATAAAGGTATGCTTCTCAACAAGTTCAGTCACTTTACCTTAATGTTAACCTCACACCCAAATGACTTCAGCCGTGAGACATGAACAGAATGAAAGAAAAAACACACACCTCCCACACCCACAGATAATGCCGCACATGCGCTCAGGTGTGCACACGCATTCTCACCATAGGGTGACCGGGGATAGAAAGGGGTGGTCTCCTTCTGGGGTATTTCCTGCACTTTCCCATAAAGTTCACTTGTTGAGGCTTGGTAGAACTTCACAGAGTTGATAAGGCCACAAGTCTTAACTGCATCTAGAAGTCGTAGAGTGCCAACTCCATCAACATCTGCAGTGTACTCAGCGAGGTCAAAGGAAATCTGGAAAAAGCAGGCGGTGACAGGGCTGCATTAATAGCTTCATAGCACAAAGGTGCTGTCAGTAGGGGCAGAGACTACAATTTCACACACTGTGAAATGTTGGTGAGAAAATATTACTTTCTAACAGCACAATAAGAATGTGGATGTCATCTACATACAATATCAAAAGGCTAAAACTATCTTAATTCCTATTAATTACCTATGGTAACGTGAAGAACACTTTAACCGCCTTTCTACTACTCCGAATTCTAGGCTAGAGTCCCTAGGGCATAGTCTATTATAGGGCAAACCCTATTCCTCAGAATTATATGGAATGTTCCTTAAAAATTCAGTTTGAACCAATCTCTTGGGGGTAGGGACCTAGGAAATTTACATTTTTAATGAGCCCCAATTGATTTTTATGTACAGAGTAGTTTTGGAACATGTGCTTTAGAACACAGTTGAATTTAAAAAGGGTTGTTTTATTTTCTATTTTAAAGGTAAAATAATGAATCTGTAATCTATTACACGAATGTATAATCTTTTAGTATGAGACACAGAGCAAACAGCAAGATGCTAATGTATATATGAACTAACTTCTAAGAGAATGCTGAGGAATAATTCAATATTTTGCAGTTCTTTAGAGTACTTTTTAAAAACAAGTGTGACTGATAAGCTTTCTGAAATCGTTCTATTTACATATGATGAACAAAATAACCTAACATTAAACCCTCTAAAATAATAAGGCTCAAAATCTTTGTTACTGGTTTATTCATAGGCTAATATAGCTGGGCACAGTGCAAACAGGCTTCCCCTGCTGCCTTGTGAATCTTCACCTGGAAAAACCCCTCTGAGGGGCAAGGCCACTGGCCTTCGTTACTGCTGGGTCTTGCACGTGTGCCCTGGAGCAGAAGCTGTCCCCTGGTACAGAAGCTGTCCCCTGGTACATGCAAATGGTATTCAGGCCACCGCTCACCAGGGACCCTGTTTAGACCACTAAACTCATGTGATTTAGGCCTGTGAGTAAAGGTCACGTGGCTGCCAGGAAATCAAAAGAAAAAAAGTATGTTTCATCCACAATCTTTCAAAAGGCAAGAAAGCAAATTTGGAAGCCTGTTATTTTTATTCTTTTCTAATAACAGTGTGTTAAGATATAATTCACACCCATAAAAGTCACCCTTTTAGAAGATTATAATTCAGTGGTTTTTAGTACATTCATAGCAGTATATGCAATCAACACCATCTAAGCCCAGAACATTTTCATCACCCCAAAAAGAAATTCCGTACCTAGTACTCAGTACCTTAGTACCTAGTATCAGCAGCCACTCTCTGATCCCCAACTTCAACTCTGACCCCAGCAGCCCTGTCACTACGTATTTGCCTACTGTGGATATTTCATACAAATGGAATCATACAATAGGTGGCTTTTAGTGACCGGCTTCTTTCGCCTACTATGTTTCCATTTTGGTTGAGTATACACCTACGAATGTAGTTGTTGGGTCATACAGTAACACTGTATTTAACATTTTGAAGAACTACCAGACCATTTTCCAAAATGGCTGCATCATTTCACATTCTCACCATCAATTAATAAGAGTTCCAATTTCTCCACATCTTACGTAGACTTGTTTTTGTCTTTTTTGTTATATCCATCCTAGTGGTGTGAAGTGGTATCTCAGTGTGGTTTTTCTTTTTCCTAATAAATAATGTTCAGCATCTTTTCATATGCTTATCAGCCATTTGTATCTTGTCTTTGTAGAAATGTGTATCTGAGTCCTTTAGCCATTTTTAAATTGGGTCATTGGTTGAGTTGTAAAAGTTTTTTCACATATATATACACACACACACACACACACACACACACATATATTCTCAATACAAGTCCCTTATCAAATCTATGACTTGTGATCTTTATTTATTTATTTATTTTGTTGAGACGGAGTCTCGCTCTGTCGCCCAGGCTGGAGTGCAGTGGCTGGATCTAGGCTCGCCACAAGCTCCGCCTCCTGGGTTCACGCCATTCTCCTGCCTCAGCCTCCCAAGTAGCTGGGACTACAGGCATCCGCCACCTCGCCCGGCTAATTTTTTGTGTTTTTAGTAAAGACAGGGTTTCACCGTGTTAGCCAGGATGGTCTTGATCTGCTGACCTCGTGATCCGCCTGCCTCGGTCTCCCAAAG
>NW_012102809.1:2016489-2042530 GCF_000951045.1 Mandrillus leucophaeus
CCCTGCTTAAGTGATCCTCCTACCTCAGCCTCTTGCTGAATAGCTGGGAATACAGGCACATGGTACAGTGCTGGGCTAATGTCTTTTCACTTTCTTACTGGTGTCTTATGAAGCACAGAAGTCCCATTTATCTACTTTTTATTTTGTTGTGTGTGCTTTCAATGCTATATCTAAGAACACCTTACTTAAACCAAGATCATGAAGATTTACTCCTAATGTTATATTCCAAGAGTTTTATAGTTTTGTCTCATGCATTTAATTCTATGATCCATTTTGAGTTAAATTCTGTGTATGGTTAGGGGTCCAACTTCATTTTCTGCAGATGGATATCTAGTTGTCCCAGCACCATTTGTTGAAAAGGTCAGTTTTTCCCTGTTGAATGGTTTTTGCACTGGGTCATTCTGTTATCAGGAAAAGCCACGGCCTTATTTTGAGGAAACAGTGTATTGAGAAGGCCTGGGGAGAGGGGGTGTCAGGGCTCTGGGACCACTGGTAACGGTCACTGAGCAGATCACTCAACCACTTCTGCTGGCCGTAGTTTCCTCACCACATCAGTGCCACAACTGTAATTTATATGACACTTTACAATTCAAAAGTGCTTTTGTTCGGGCTTTTTAACAATCCTAGGAGAAATAGAAACTAGGTCCTGAGGTTCAGAAAGATGGAGCTGCTAAAAGCCACACTGCCTAGGAGCAGCAGAGCCAGGACTCCAAGCAAGTCCCTGGATGATGCTCACCACAAAAGCCGAATTCAGCCACCCTCTCTGTGAGGGTCTCATAAAAGCCAGAGGCTCTGAGGAGAAACATGTGCACACACAGACACACACAACTGCCTACGCTTTCCAGAGATTTGTAGATTGCAGATTAAGAAACCTTAAACTAGATCTTCCTGAATACCTTCTCTGACATCAAGTGTCTGTATTCAAAATATTTTTAGGTATAAGTTCTTATCCCATGGTATTTGCACTCTTTTTCAAGGGACCAGTCAAATTTGAACAATAATGAGAATGTTGTGAGTTTTTTTCTCTTTCCTTGACTAGGTTTTCATTTATGTACATGCTGCCTGAACAGCTCCAAGAAGGAATAGCTAGTATTTTTTAAGTACTCAGTACCAGACACATGCATATCATCCTAGGCATTTTGCGAGTATATATTATTTAATCCTAAGAGTAGGTAAGTATTTACACTGACACAGAGAAGCTACAGCAAGTGGTGGCACCATATGTTGTATTCGTGGTGAACGTTCTATACATTGACTAGATTACACACAGGTATGTCACATTCACAGTGAACCACATGTCCTAGCATAAGCACCTTAACCGTTAGAACATAGAATAAGGAAACTGTACAACCTGAAAGTTTTCACTTATGCCAGGGAATCCATTTTAGATAACTAACAGGTCATTATTCAGAGCACATACCTCATGGAAAAGAATTAAGCACCGTTAGACTAAAGATAGTAAATAAGATAGGAGAGTATGGGGGGAAGGATGGTTGCATGTTTGCAGATTTTGAGGTAACTCCAGAGAGAATTAAGCACATGTATTTGATGTTCAACATGCTACAGGATAAGATTAGCTGATAAAATCTAACTGCTTATGAAGTGTTTTATAATATAAAGTAACAAATTAAGTGGTTTCCTTAAAAAAGAAAATCTGAACAGTATGTTGTGACTGATCAACTCCTAAAGCTTACAAGTGTTGGCCAGGCACAGTGGCTCACACCTGCAGTCCAATACTTTGGCAGGCTGAGGCCAGAGGGCCAGTTGGGCCCTGGAGATCAAGACCAGTCTGGGCAACACAGAAAGGTCCTGTGTCTACAAAAAAAATTTAAAGTAAAAAAAATTAGCCGGCCGTGGCGGCACACATCAGTGGTCCCAGCTACTCAAGAGGCTGAAGCAGAAGAATTACTTGAACCCAGGAGGTTGAGGTTGCAGTGGGCCATGATCATGACACTGCACTCCAATCTGGGCAACAGAGCAAGACTCTGTCTCAAAATGAAATGCAGGTTAAAAAAAAAAAAAGAAAAGAAAAGAAAGAAAGATTTCTTCAGTCTCCCGAGTGGCTGGGACTACAGGTGGCCGCCATCAGGCCCGGCTAATTTTTTTTGTATTTTTAGTAGAGACGGGACTTCACTGTGTTAGCCAGATGGTCTCGATCTGCTGACCTCATGATCCACCTGCCTCGGCCTCCCAAAGTGCTAGGATTACAGGCATGAGCCACTGCGCCCGGCCAAAGAAAGATTATTTTTAAGTAAAATTAAAGGTTAGGAGTGTGATTCTGAAACACATGGAAACATGGAAGGTCCAGAGAGCTACAGTCCACAGGTCAAATCTGACCTACCATCTGCTTCTGTAATTAAGTTTTATAGGGCACAGCCCTAACAAACACTCATTTGTTTACAGGTTTCCTATGCTTGTTTCCACACTATGACAGCAGACTTGAATAGCTGCAACACAGGTATTTCCCATGAAATCAAAAATATTTACTCTCTGGACCTTTACAGAAGCAGCTTCCAAACCCCCGAAACTAAACCACAGTTGTAACTGGGAGCCAAAATGAGTAGGGTTTTGGTGGTGGTTGCTTTTTATCATTATCTTTTTCTCTATCTTCTCAGTACTATGGGATGATTATGAAGTATATTTCCAATCACAAAGAGGGTTGCATTTTCTGAGGCATGCAGACCAAGTTAACAGTAAAAATCTTCTTTCATCTAATAAGGAGAACAAAAAATCAGACTGATAAACAAGCCTACAAAATACTGCCCAAACTTGCTTTCTTGAAATGTTTTCTTCAGTGGGCTCCCATATCCCCATATTCTTCCAGTTTTTTTTCCACTCAATTGGCATCAATTCTCCAGGCTGTTGTACCAGTGCCCGCCGTTCTACCAGGTCCCCTGCACCCTGACTCCAGCCCTGGGCGCAGTGCTGAGGTTTTTCTACCCCAACCCACCGTCCAGCTGTGTCATCACTCAGTCTGGGGTCTCAATTCACCATCTGTCCAAATGGACCCAAAGGCCCACCTCCAGGGCACCTCTTGGAGCAGCAGCCTCTCATATGTTCCTGTGCACTTGCTGTACCTAATGGCATGTCACACTGAGATGGCCCCAAAGAGGGTTCCTGAAGCTGTCTCCAAAGCTCTTCTTTCCCATGGCCCCTCCCTCTGTGTAAATAGCACCCATTCCAAACAAAACCTAGGAATCTTCCCTAACACTTCCTTCCCTGCGCAGCTTACTGAATCTAACCAGTTCCCACCACTTAGCCCACACCTTAATTTAGTCTGGCATCACCTTTCATGGGAACCACTGTAAGAACCTCTAACTAGTTCAATTTCAGTCCTTCCCCACCTGGCACCCTGGTACTTGACCTCATAACCTACCACACTCATCCCCCACTACGATGATGCGGCCTCTCTGGCCACCTGCGGTCCTACTCTGGTGTCAGCTGGTCCTGCCTGGAGCCTTCATGCTGCTGACCCCTCTGTATGCTGTGCCCCTCACCACTTCCCTGCCTCCCTCTCTAAAAACATCCCATGCTTGCCATTCTATGCTTATCCACCCCTCTCTTTATCTTGCTTCATTTCACCTTAATTTTAAACTTGTATTTCATCTGTTTACTTATTTATGATCTAGCTCCCCCATTAAAATGTAAGCTCCATGAGAGCTGGGTTTCATCTTGTTCTCTGCAGTGTCTCCCATGCCTGAAGCGTGGCTTGGCACAGTATTTGCTAAGTGAACGAAGACAGTGTGTAAACTAATGAGAAATCCCAATGTCAAATACACAAACATCAAAATAAAAACACAAAAGCCAGTAGGAAAGAAAATGCGCTATCAGAATAAAACAAATTTGATAATTTAATATCACTGAAATAAAAGGTAAAATTTCAAAGGGCAAGACAGATAAAACTCTATATAAATTTCAAAGCTTTAGCATAACAACAACAATAGTTTTAACAGTTACACTATATAAAGAGTCAGAATTCAGAGTGCAGAAGAAGAATCTTAGACACAATTGAAGTGCAGGTGGGAGGAGATAGTTACTAAAATATCCAAAGACACGATGATGGGATATTCATTCTTAAGGCGCAGTCAGGGCAGTCTCAGAGGCGAGTAGTAAAGCCGGAGAAATGACAGAAAAATTTAAAGTCATAGGAAACAGGAAATTTAAGTTCAAATATAAAGTTAATTACTCTTATCAACATTCAAAGATATAAACAGATATCCAAAGAATTGACCTCATTTATTTATGAGTGGTAAATCATAGCCTTTCTTAAAGCAAACAGAAAATTAGAATGAGTCCTTTAAATGGGCTGAAAGGGATAAGATATAGATGCTGAAAGTTCACATGTCAATTCTGTAGTCTACAACATGGAATATAGATCCCAGGTGCTTTTAAAGCCACATCAGGGAAGACCTGAGTTCACTGTGCTAGGCCTCACAGCAAATAAAACAAATGATAACACTCATTCCAGGATCACTGAAGCCCTTTTACCTCTCCAAACTCATTATAACTAAATGTTAATTTTATAACTATGTGAAATTGAACAGAGATGAAAGAGGGCATTCTAACCAAGTAGGACAAGATAAACGCCACTATTAACATACAGTACATTGACCAGTCATAACAGTGACAGACTATTACTTACATTAGATGATTACAAGAGAAAACAGACTGTGTCTGGTTAGTGGAGCGGTTGTCATGTGTTGGTAACTATGGTGCTCACAGCTTTATGTATTTGAAATGGCCACCAAAACTGAATCCTTGAGGTCAAAATGTCACACACTGTGACTCTTTTCCCAAGAAGCACAGCAAGTAACATTCCAGCTTCTAAAGTCAGGATCTTGGATGATCCTGAGAGACTGCTGATCAGGCACCATTCTGGAGCTCTCTGCAAGGCCCACTCCCAACTTAGGGGGTTTAGAGTATTCCAACTCCTCCCCTGGGTCCTGAGTCTCTCATAATGGACTAGCTCTCTTCCTCAATGGCAGTCTGGGAAGTAAATTTCGGGTTCCGAGACAGAGAGGCAGCTCTAGTCATCGGAGTCTAGTGTGAGTGGTTTGCCAGGTCTGCCCCACTGTGGCTCCCTCGTATTTCCTCCTCACATACTGTACTCTTACTTCAAAATATTAATACAACTAAAGAGCACACATTTTTAAAATTCTGAAATCTACTGAAAGCAAAAGCTGGGGTAAATGAAAAAGATCACAAATAGCCCCTACCCCACTAGTCTGTAAACTCTACAGGCGCAGGGCCCTTGACTATTTCTGTTCACCATTAAATCCCCAAGAATTGCACAGAGGTAAAAATACATCTGTAATTTTAAAATAGAAAGCCACGTGAAGAGAAGTTTCATTTATTTATAAGAAATTAGGTGAAATATATATTTAAGTATCCTGTAAATGTTAATAGAAATATTATCTTCTGAAGTGTAAATGAATTAAGGGAAAGTATTTGAATAACAATTTTAGTAAGGAAAAACATTTCAAACACAGCAGAAGAGAAGTACTTAACAAATTAATGAGTAAGGCTGAACACTTTTCAGGCTTTTTAGCTGAAACAAGAAGAATATATGTAGGAATGTGAAGATAGGCAAAATTGCTTATAACATACGTTGTTTGCCTCTTCAGACCCGTATGGTTCAGCGGGGCGGCCTCTAAGTTCCAAGCGATTTGTCCTTTGCAGTTTGATTTCCTGCCATCTCAGGGTCTTGGTGTTTTTGCCCCTTCCCTCTACTCAGAACATTTTCCCCAGGGTTCACGCCTCCCTTCCTGCAGCCAAGAGGATTCCTGGACCTGGCCATCTCTACTTTCACCTCATCCTCCCCTGGCGTGCTTCACTTCGGAGAACTCAGTCCATTGGACTCTAAGTACAGAGAAAGCATCTTCATCGGTTTAGCGAGCTTGTAAGCTTCACGAGGTTAAGGGCTCTGTTCACTTTTTCTCATTGCTCCTACCACTTAGAAGAATACCTGCCACATGGAAAGTACTCAGGAAATATTACTTGAGTGAATAAGACAGAATTTGGTCTGAAGCTTAGGCATAGAATTCCCCAATGATTTCAGTACACAATTAAGAACGGAACAAACTTTATATATGGAGCAAATTCCATTTAAAAAATCTCAACGAATGAGCCAAAGTTTCCTGACTACAAATGTGGTGTCGGAAAAAGAGATTTGTCTGCAAAAGAACTAAATGTGGTAAAAGATAACCAGAGAACAGGAAATCTTTTCCTCTAATATTTGATTTCACAGACACAAGAGGAGGCTCATGATACCACTGAGCTGGAAATGCGTAAGACCACACAAGCAGCTGCACTGTTTACTGCTTCTCTGTAAGTGAAAGTTATTAATCAAGGACAGCAACAATAAAACATTACTTTCCATCACGGATCAGTTTTTCCCAGTTAGCAGCTCAGCAGAGCTGACATTTATTTAGCAGCTGGAGCCAGATGCAAATCTTTCCCCCCCGGCCACCCCGGCTCCAGAGTTGGACAGGAATTAGGCAGGTGTGGACCTAGAAGCACTGCAGCTCAGTGGGCAGGGAAGGAATCGAGAGAAGGTGCACCCTACCATGAGCAGGCCACAGGTTCTGATTCCAGGAAATCCAAAGGTGAAAGAGACAGGGCCTTGCCTTGCCCTCCTGTAGCCTGCCTTATGGGTGTCGATTAGACAGGGTTTGAAGAGGCTACAAAAGGGAGGCCACAGGGATTAAGAAAGGCATCCTGAGATGGTTACAAAGTGTGGGAGTGGGAGGATAGAGATCCAAAGGAGGGACAGATGACATGGACAGATCAAAGTAGGGTCCATGGGCACAGGGAGGGGAACACCACACACTGGGACCTGTCAGGGAGGTGGGAGGAAGGAGAGCGTCAGGATAAATAGCTAATCCATGCAGGGCTTAATACCTAGGTAATGGGTTGATGGGTGCAGCCAATCACCATGGCACATGTTTACCTATGTAACATACCTGCACGTCCTGCAATGTATCCCAGAACTTAAATTAAAAAGAAATAGTAGGGTCCACGGGGTGGGCAGGGGTGGGGGATAGGGACTGGTGGAGTGGGGGTTTGGAGAGGTGATGAGACATTCTGATGGGGGTGGGGATCATCAGCACGAGCAAAAGTAGAGACAAATGCACTGGCAATGTTTGGGGAATAGAGTGCTATATTGATGTAATGTAAGTAGAAGCTATTCTGGAGCAAATTATATATGCCAGTCTATAGTTTGTTCAGCGGGCACTGGGGAGCTGGCAATGGCTCTGGAGCAGAGGACAGCATCACTTTATCTGGGCCCTTTCACCAGTGCTATACTCCCAACCTGTTCTATTTGCCTCCAGCCCAGCCCAAGGCCCAGCTCTAGAGTTTAGAAACTTTTCTTCCTCAATTTTGTATGATTTTTCCTTATTCTTTTGCAATTCTATTTTTCTTCAAAACTGTTTATAATTACAATTTGGAACATCATACAGGGTTGTTACTCCACCAGAGTGACAAATGTGACATCTTGGTTTACCTTTGTAAGCTCAAGGCATATTAAGGTATAGTTCCCTTAGCGTTTTGAAATGCTCAAAGTAGACTAAGGGCTCTCATAGGGAATCAGAACACTGATGACACAGGACAAGGTAACAATCCCCAAATGCACCCTGCTCCCAGTGACTCTGATGAGAGGCAAGGCTGCACACACTGCTTCTGTCCGTCCACTCTCCACACCGTCGGGCCATGACTTTGCATCTCTCACCCCTAATGCTTAGCACCCTGGAGGGCTGGAAAATCTTTGTTGAAATAATGGTATTGATTTTTGTCATGTGTTTACATTTTAGCCACAAAGGCGAACTGGAGCTCTCACAAGTCAGAGCAGAAAGCATATGCGGGACTCTGTTCTCACAACACCCTCCAGTTCTTGCCTTATTCTAAAGACTCAGTCGCTGCTCTGGAAGGCTGACCACGCTTTAACAACCTCACCAAATCTGTCAGCTCTTCTGACTTACTAACTCCAAAATGAAGAACAGTTGCCCCACTAACATTCCTTGAGTCTGAGAACCTTCATTTCTAAAATGTTGGGTTCTGCGCCCCCCACCCTGACTTCAGTTATAACTCCTTGGTCACAATTCTCTGCCACTTCCACATCCTCTGAGAACCTCTGGTCCTATTCCTTTCATTCTTTTTCAGTTAAAAAATACATTACATAATTTTAAAATAAATGCTAATTTGTTCTAATTAGTTAAATTATTTAAAACAAATATTAAACTAAGTCTCCTGGGTTTTTATTTTTAGAAAATCTTAATTTAAAAATACTTAGAGACTCCAATTATCAGAAATTAGCCATATTAGATGTCTTTTCTCTGTCATTTTACAGTTTATCAGTCACTGATAAATACAGAAAAACCTGTCATGATTTCTGTACAAGAAAACATCACCAGAAGTAACTACCCAGGTTTTTCTAGAGAAAAACTCACAGAGATTTTTTACAGAGAAACAGAAATAACAAATCAACTTACCTAATGGAATTTATTATAGCAGGAATACTTAACTAAGAATTCACAGGGTCCATGGATAAAACTCAGGAGAGCACACAGATTTGGCTTAAAAAATTAAAAAATGCATGTCTTCATTTTCACTCCATTCTATCTGAAATTTGGAATTCCCTTCTATTTTGAATGTAAGCCAACAATCCTCAGTAATAACATTACTTCTGACCTTTCCACCAATAGAGACAACAGCCATGTCAACACTACTATACAGTCACTGCAGATGACTGGAGGCATCACTTGTGCCCATCACTGCTTTGAAGTTCCAATGTTTACCAGGCCTACTGCCAGGTCTTGTGCTATAATGTGTTATAGCACATTATTATATCACAAACCTGGTTTTTAAGTATTTAACAGATTAAGAGTCAGTTTCTTTGGCAATTCTATGCATTTGGTTTATACCTCTAAAACGTTATTCTGAGAATATCCATAGACTTCATCAGATTGCTGAAGGAGTCCATGGCATAAGAAAGGTTAAAACATCTCCTTTTGTCACTCCAAGTGGTAGTGACAAAATTTCAGTATTTTAAAATGTGCTTTAAGAAGAAAAGTCACTAAATCTCTCTCACCACCTATATCCAGCCAGATAAATAAGCTCTCGTCAGCCATTTTGAAATCTGTACGTGTGTAACCTAAAAGCATTATTGTTACATAACCAATTGCTCAATGGTTTGGGTCATTCAATAGGTTCCTGACCTCAATGACAAAGCTCCAAAAGTACATAAATACACTAAGGCATTAACATGACACTAGAGTTGTACATATAATCAAAAATTAAACAATGAAATTAGCTTTCAAATGCATTTTGTAATGTTTATAACTTTAATCTGAGTTATTTTGATCATATATATACCAAGATGAGTTAGCATCCCCCAAGCTCTCTGTTGGCAGAGAGTGATAGCACAGGAATGAATAAAGGGACTGATTATATGAAGGGTATTTAGCCAATGACCTGTACCCCTGGGGATTAAAAATCCAGGGATTAAAAATCAGGGGATTAAAAATATTTGTTGGAAGATAATCAAGAGATAAATAGACGATTTAATGTTTGCTGCCAGTTACCACCCAGATTATAGTAATTTGGGGACAAATAATGAAAAGTCACTTCAGCTACATATAAAGAGACTGAAACACAGTAAACATCATACAGTCTTCATTATTATATTATTATAAAGTTTTACTTTCCTTTTATGAATACTATAATTACATTTAGAATGGTCACTACTATAACATTGAAATAGGAAGAGAGCAGTAACACTGGCATCTAAATAGCTAATAATTCTTTCGTTAATAGATAAAATGACAGAACAATAACAAAAAAAGAGAACTCACTGAAATGTTTCAATGACTGAGATGCCACAACATGGCCTGTGGTTACAACAATGTAAGCCTCAACTATCCATATGCGAGAGTTCATTTAAGACAAGAAGCAGAGCTAAGGTTTCCAGGCAGGACAAATAACTCAGTGTCAGGAGCCTTCAATCTCACTGGCAAGTGGTATATCCAAGTCTTTGTAAGTCACAAAACAAGAGAGGTCAATGCAACATCATATTATGCAGATAATAAGCTGTTTTCCCTCCTTCCTCACCTTGATTTCTCTTGACCTCTCTCCTCCAAAAATAGCAGATAGTAAATTAATTTTAGAAGGAATATTTAAAAAAAAAATCTAAGCTATGAGAGAAATGTAAAAGACCCCTTTTAAAATAAGTAAGCCCTCATGAGAGACCTACATGTTTCACTAGAAATATTTTATTGAAAGATTTGAAAAGAAGGACCAGAAGTTCAACGGAAAATGGGAAAAGATGCCTTTAACAAAATGGAATAAAATTAAAATAATGCTCAAGAAAGAACAGAGTGGGGTTCAAGGACACAAATGCAAAATAAATAAGAAGAGCAAGCAGATACAGAGAGAAGGCTGCTAGGGAAGCAGGCACAGGAGGGATGCAGAGGCCCAGGCAAGGAACAGTCACATGTTTTCTCTCTACTTGCTGTGTAAGACACAAGGCAGGTTCCAAGTCTCAAACTGCTGTTTGAGACAGGTAGGTAAGAACACTGGTAAATATCAAGGAGTCTCTAGATCTAACAGACAAACTAAAGTGTCGACAAATTGCTAAGAATGATGCATTCAAGAAGTCAGGAGTGATACTGTAGAACTATACGCACTATGATGAAAATGCCAACAGATTACTAATGCCCATAAAAAGGTAACCAATGGGCCGGACACAGTGGCTCACGCCTGTAATCCCAGCACTTTGGGAGGCCAAGGTGGGCGGATCACTTGAGGTCAGGAGTTCGAGACCAGCCTGGCCAACACGGTGAAACCCCGTCTCTACAAAAAAAAAAAAAAAAATTAGCCAGGCGTGGTGGTGGGCACCTGTAATCCCAGCTACTTGGGAGATTGAGGCAGGAGAATTGCTTGAACCTGGGAGGTGGAGGTTGCAGTGAGCTGAGATTGTGCCACTGTACTCCAGCCTGAGTGACAGAGTGAGACTCTGTCTCAAAAAAAAAAAAAAAAAAAAAAGGGTAAACAATGGTCAAACTGCAGATAAACTCGAATTGTCAGGATATTGTTAGATATCATTTTCATAGTGAAAAATCTAGCAAAGTCTATGGCAGCACACCAAATCAAGGAACAAAGATAATCCCATGGCAAAAAGTAAAGCAGCTTTGTGAGAGTCAATACCGCCTCACTATTTTTGCAAAATTATTTAAGGGATAAATAAGCATATGGGCAATGAAGAATGAGGGGAAAACCCATGGATATAATTCACCTAGACTGTCATAGGCCATGACAAATACTACAACAAAGTGTATTTCAGAAAGCAATAACATTGACTCTGAGACTGGGAGAATGTTCCAGCTTCCAGTCACCAACAGCAAGCTCTGCTGCATCTCCAGCGCCTCCCACCCCACTATAATCAGGAACCTTCAGGCAGAAAACTAAAAGCAGGAATAAAACATACAAGCTGAAAAAGCAAAATATACAAAGTAGATCCTGTCAATGACCAGTTTAGAGATTATTCTTACTTAATGTTTTAAAAACAATCTAGGAAAGGGAATACACTATGAAAATCTCCTAAGGCTCTACTATTTTTCCAGAAAAGCAGAAAGTCACATTAGGAATAGGAAACTGCGAGATCTCTTGGGGCTACCTAAGGGATTTGAAAAATGGGAAGAAAATTCAAATTGGACCATTTGAAGATAATACATTTCAAACAGAAGGGGAACAAATAAAACTGTACCCACAGTCTCAGAGTGCTGAATATCCGAAGTTTCCTAAAGACAGCAGGCTTTGGTTTGACACTAAAAAGCCAAGAAAATGTAGTCTCAACAAAGAATAAGCAGAGCAGAAAGTAGAGTCCCTCTGTAGAAGCCTGAGGTTCTTGTACCCCTAGGAGGCTGTGAAGTCCTGGTAACCACACTTTGAGATGGTCACCTGGAACTCGAAAAATATCTACACAACTCAAAAAAAAAAAAAAGTTCCAAACAGAGCAGCTAGTATACGAAGAATGTTACCAAAAAAATTATACTTCTTTGGCTTGTGAACTCTAGGCCAGAAAGTAGTACAATGATTTAGTCTTTGTAAAATAATAAAGAATATGGATAGAGATGACATATCAGCCTATTATGAGTCCAGAAGACCTGAATGAGGGTATACCCTTTGTTTAAGTCTGATTACATTAATAGAAAAGAAGGTTATCTTCAACTGACCAATATTTGAAGAACAATGTGCTTATTCTGCTCCATTTGGAGGAGCCCATTCTCTTGAGAAGCAAATCATGCATACATAAAACCATGAATTTTACAGGTAAATTTAGTAACAGGAACTACCTCTGTCTTGTTCACCAGTATGTGCCTAAACCAGTGCCTGGCACTTAATAGGAACACAGCAAGGTTTCTTGAGGGAATGAATGAATAAGAGCAGGGTGTTCCAATACCATCCAATATGGCAGAGATCCTCAGAGAAGACAGTGTTTCCAAACGGCTTCTTCCTCTCTAGATGCCTTTTTGTAGATTCCATGTTTAAGTTTCTAATGGAGAATAATTTCAATAATAACAATGATGTAACAAACCTAATATAAGCATATGATTAGGCAATTCAGCAAGATATATCATTCCCTAAGAGGAAAAAATTAATGATAATAGTATACTGTTATTAATACTTCTGGTATTAATGTTTAGTAGTATTAAACATTACTTTAAAACTAGCATCTTTCTGATAGCAACAAAAGGTATTCACCACATACTTTCCAAAATGGAAAAATATGAATGCTGTGTTTTCAACTTTTTCATACTTAAACTGTTATGCAATGCAATGCAATATTTAGATTTTATGGGAAAATGCACCCCACACTGAACAGGATATATGTCTTATTTTCTTTTGAATATTGCTCATGATTATGCTACTGCAATGCAGGTCAGTGTCTGTTTCCTTGGGATCTGCAGGCTGATGAGAAACAAGCAAAGCAACTGAAGACAAGAGGCTGGAAGAGAGTGATGCCTGTACCTATGGCACTGTAGGAAAGCAGAGGAATTGATAAACAGAAATTAAGTCAAAGTACAGGGGGAAAAAATCACTATCCAAGTTGGAGCTCAGCAAAAGAATCACAAAGCAAAGGAAGAAAAATACTAATTTGCTATGACAAGTAATTTCATTGGATAAGTGAAAAGATGCTTGTGTATGTGTGAATGATGAATGAGAAACAAGAAGAAATTGACATTGAAAGTTATTTATGACAATTAACTAAAAACCCATATTTTGCCAATAACCAACAGGCAAAGAAATCAGCCTCTCTAAGCCTCAGTTTCTTTCTCCTAAATACCATACCCTGACTCTTCTATGGAATTCAGGATGCTACACAAGTATCTAGCAAACATAAATTTGAAGATCAGAAGAAACAAAGAAAACCAACACTCAATGTTCAATTCAAAATAGCCAGTGAGAGAGAGGGGCCAATTAGAAGCAGCTACAGTCCATGGCACTCATGGAGAGGAGTGAAAGGGGTGAGTGAATACAGCACCCTCAACTGAAATATCTCCATTCTCGCATTGGAACAGATTAGGAAAACAACTCAACCCATGGAAAATGCAGAAAAGCAGGGTGGGGCAATGGCTCATCTGGGAGCACCATGGAGCCGAGGGAACCGCCACCCCCAGCCAAGGGAAGCGATGAGTGATTGTGTGACCCTGGGAAAACATGCTTCTCCCACAGATCTTTGCAACTCACGGATCAGGAGATCCCCTTGTGAGCCCATGCTACCAGGGCCTTGGGTCTGACACACAGAGCTGTGTGGAGTCTTGGCAGAACAGCTGCTGAGGCACACACACAGACCCAGAAGTTTTACATAGTCAAGTCCCAAGATCCCCAGCAAATACGTCTACAGCTAAGGCAAGGCAGGAGGTCTGCACATATCCTAGGAGAGGGGCTGAATCCAGGGAACCAAGCAGCATCATTCTGCGGGCCCCACTTCCACTGCACCTCACAAGATAAGACCTACTGTCTTGGAATTCCAGCTGGCCACCAGCAACAGAGCGGAGATTGCCTGAGACCAGACGGAGCCCCTGGAGAGAGGGGCAGGCTGCCACCTGGGTGGCTGTTCCAACCTGCGGGCTTTGGAGAGTCCAAAGGGTCCCAACGAGGAAGGGTACTCCCAGCAGTGAACCACAGCAGCTTTGCCAGATAATGGCCAGACTGCTACTTTAGGCAGGACATCAATCTACTCCTCCTCACTGGGTGGGACCTACCTGGTGGGCCCTCCAGCCATGCCCAAGGGCATGTGTTAGGGACAGAGCTCTGATGTCTCCCTGGGATGGAGTGCCTGGAAGAGGAAAGGGCCACCACCTGAGCTGGTGGGACAACTCAGCCATTCCAGCCTGCCAGCTTTGGAGAGTCCAAGCCAACTGGGGCAGAGGGGGTTCCCCACCATGACAGCTGTTTTGTAGAGGTGTAGCCAGACTGCTTCTTTAAGCAGGACTGCATTACACTCCTCCTTGTGGGGTGGGTCCTACCAGCTGGGGCCTCCAGCCACTCCCTCCCACCCCATGTTCTATAGGGTCTAAAGAGCTCTAATTTCACCCTGGGACACAGTGCCTGAGTGGTGGGGCAGGTCATCACCTTGCCGATTTGGGCTTCTCAGCCAGTCCAGCCTGTGGGCCATGGAGAGCCCAAACCAATCAGGGGCTGATGAGATCTCCAATACAGCGTAGCTGCTCTATCAAAAAGCAGCCAGATTTTTTTTTTAAGTGGGTCCCTGATCTTGTTCCTCCTGAGTGGGTGAGACTTCCAACTAGGGTCTCCAGCCACGTCCTCCAGGTGTGTTCAGGCCAGCAATGGATCAGTACCCTTGTGGGATGAAGCTTCCAGAGGAAGGGGCAAGCTGCCATCTTTGCTATTTCACAGCCTTCACTGGTGATAGATACTGGAAAAACTGAAGCAACTAGGGTCTGGAGTGGCCAGACTATTAAAAACAAACATACAAACACAAAACAACAAAAGCAAAACCACAAGAACTCCATCCAAAGGTCAGCAACTCATTTGTAAATAAGCCCACAAAGATGAGAAAAAAATCAACACAAAAACTCTGAAAACTCAATAAGCCGGAGTGCCCCTTTTCCTCCAAATGACCACAGTACCTCTCCAGCAAGGGCTCAGAACTGGGGTGAGGATGAGATGGTTGAAATAACAGAAGGAGACTTCAGAACGTGGGTAATAATGAACTTTGCTGAGCTAAGGGAGCATGTTGTAACCCAGTGTGAAGAAGCTAAGAACCATGACAAAACAATACATGTGGGAGCTGACAGCCAAAATAGTCAGTTTAGAGAGGAACAAAACCAATCTGTTAGAGCTAAGCTAAAAAACATGCTACAAGAACTTTACAATGCAATCACAAGTATTAATAGCAGAATAGACCAAGGGGAGAAAAGAATCTTAGAGCTTGAAGACTGTCTTTCTGAAATAAGACAGGCAGAAAAGAATAGAGAAAAAAGAATGAAAAGAAATGAACAAAACCTCTGAGAAATATGGGATTATGCAAAGAGAATGAATCTACAACTGATTGGGATACTTGAAAGATATGGGAAGAACGGAACCAAGTTGGAAAATATACTTCAGGTTATCACTTAGGAGAACTTCCTCAGCCTAGCAAGATAGGCCAACATTCAAATTCAGGAAATCCAGAGAATCCCAGTAAGATACTTCATAAGAAGATGATCCCCAAGACACATAATCATCAATTCTCCAAGGTTGAAATAAAAGAAAAAATGTTGAGGGCAGCCAGAGAGAAAGGCCAGATCACCTACAAAAGGAAGCCCATCAGACTAACAGCAGACCTCTCAGTGGAAACTCTACCAGCCAGAAGAGAGTGGTGGCCAATATTCAACATTCTTAAAGAAAAGAATTTCCTATCTAGAATTTCATATCTGTCCAAACTAAGCTTCATAAGTGAAGGAGAAATAAGATCCTTTTCAGACAAATAAATGCTGAGGAAATTGGTCACCACCAGACCTGCCTTACAAGAGCTCCTGAAGGAAGAACTAAATATGAAAAAGAAAACCTGTTACCAGTCACTACAAAGACATACTGAAGTACACAGACCAGTGACACTATGAAGTAACCATATAAACAAGTCTGCAAAATACCCAGCTAGCATGACAGGATTTAATCCACACATAACAATACTAACCTTAAATGTAAATGCGTTAAATGCTCCAATTAAACGACACAGAATGGCAAGCTGGATAAAAAAACAAGACCCATTGTTCTGCCGTGTTCAAGAGACACATCTCACGTGCAAGAACACACATAGGCTCAAAATAAAGAAATGAAGGAAAATTTACCAAACAAATAGAAAACAAAAAAAAGCAGGGGTTGCAATCCTAGTTTCTGACAAAACAGACTTTAAACCAACAAAGATTAAAAAAAAAAAAAAAAAAAAAAACACAAAGAAGGGCATACATAATAGCAAAGGGCTCAATTCAACAAGAAGAGCTAACTATCCTAAGAGCTAATTATATAAACACTCAATAAAGGACCACCCAAGTTCATAAAGCAAGTTCTTAGAGACCTTCAAAAAGACTTAGACTCCCACACAATAATAGTGGGAGACTTTAACACTCCACTGATAATATTAGACAGATCATCAAAACAGAAAATTAACCAAGATATTTTGGACCTGAACTCAGCTCTGGATCAAGCGGAACTGATGGATATTTACAGAACTGTCCACCCGGAAACATTCTTCTCATAGCTACATGAGACTTACTCTAAAATTAATCACGTAATCAGAGGTAAAACACTCCTCAGGAAATGTAAGAGAACTGAAATCACAGCAGTCTCTCAGACCACAGCTCAATCAAATTAGAACTCAAGACTAATAAACTCACTCAAAACTACACAACTATCAATACATGGAAATTGAACACCTGCTCCTTAATGACTCTTGGATAAATAATGAAATGAAGGCAGAAATCAAGAAGTTCTTTGAAACTAATCAGAACAAAGAGACAACATACCATAATTTCTGGGACATAGCTAAAGATGTATTAAAAGAAAAATTCGCAGCACTAAATGCCCACATCAGAAAGCTAGAAAGATCTCAAATTAACAACTTAACATCAGAATTAATAGAAGTAGAGAACCAAGAGCAAACAAACCCCAAAGCTAGCAGAAGACAAAAAATAACCAAGATCAGAGTTGAACTAAAGAAGACAGAGACATGAAAAATCCTGCAAAAAAAACCCAAAAACCAAAAAACAAAACAAAACAAAAATTAATGAAATAGACTGCTAGCTAGACTAATCAAGAAGAAAAGAGAGAAGATTCAAATAAACACAATCAGAAATGATAAGGGGGATATCACCACAGATCCCACAGAAATACAAGCAACCATCAAAGAATACTACAAACACCAATAAGCACATAAACTAGAAAATCTAGAAGAAATGGATAAATTCCTGGACACATACACTCTCCCAAGACTGAACCAGGAAGCAACAGAATCCCTGAATAGACCAATAATAAGTCTGAAATTGAGGCAGTCAAACCAAAGAAAGCCCAGGGCCAGATAGATTCATAGCTGAATTCTACCAGAGGTACAAAGAGGAGCTGGTACCATTTCTACTGAAATTATTCCAAAAAATTGAGGATGAGGGACTCTTTCCTAACTCATTTTATGAAACCAGTATCATGCTGATACTAAAACCTGGCAGAGGTACAACAAAAAAAGAAAACTTCAAGCCAATATCCTTGATGAACATCAGTGCAAAAATCCTCAACCAAATACTGGCAAACCGAATCTAGCAGCACATCAGAAAGTTTATCCATCACGATCAAGTTGGCTTCATCCCCAGGATGCAAGGTTGGTTTAACATACACAAATCAATAAATGTGATTCATCACATAAACAGAACACAAAACACATGATTATCTCAATAGATGAGAAAAGGCCTTTGATAAAATTCAACATCCCCGCATGTAAAAACTCTCAGTAAACTAGGTATTAACAGAACATACTTCAGCCAGGCGCGGTGGCTCACACTTGTAGTCCAGGCACTTTGGGAGGCTGAGGCAGGCAGATCACCTAAGGTCAGGAGTTCCAAGACCAGCCTGGCCGACATGGTGAAACCTCGTCTCTACTAAAAATACAAAAATTAGCCAGACGTGGTGGTAGGTGTCTGTAATCCCAGCTACTTGAGAGGCTGAGGCAGGAGAATCACTTGAATCCGGGAGGCAGAGGTTGCAGTGAATATGATAAACCCACAGCCATTATCATACTGACAAGGATGTCCTCTCTCACCACTCCTATTCAACATATATTGGAAGTTCTGGCCAGGGCAATCAGGTAAGGGAAAGAAATATAGGGTATTCAAACAGGAAGAGAGGAAATTAAACTATCTTTGTTTGCAGATGACATGATCCTATATCTAGAAAACCCCATTGTCTCAGCCCAGAAACTTCTTAAGCTGATAAGCAACTTCAGCCAAGTCTCAGGATCGCTGTGCAAAAACCACTAGCATTCCTGTACACCAACCACATGCAAGCTGAGAGTAAAATCATGAATGAACTCCCATTCACAATTGCCACAAAAGGAATAAAATACCCAGGAATACAGCTATCAAGGGAAGTAAAGGACCCCTTCAAGGATAACTACAAACCACTGCTCAAAGAAATCAGAGATGACAAAAACAAATGGAAAAACATCAAATGCTCATGGATAGGAAGGACAATATCATGAAAATGGCCATATTGCCCAAAGCAATTTATATATTCAATGCTATTCCCATTAAACTACCATTGACATTCTTAATGGAATTAGAAAAAGACTATTTTAAAATTCATATGGAACAAAAAAAGAGTCCAAACAGTCAAGACAATGCTGAGCAAAAAGAACAAAACTGGAGACATTACGCTACCTGAATTCAAACTATCCTACAAGGCTACAGTAATCAAAACAGCATGGTACTGGTATAAGAACAGACACGTAGACCAATGAAACGGAATACAGAACCCAAAAATAAGACCGCACACACACAACCAACTGATCTTTGACAAACCTGACAAAAACAAGCAATGGGGAAAGGATTCCTTAGTTAATAAATGGTGACAGGAGAACTTGCTAGCCATATGCAGAAAATTGAAACTGGATTCCTTCCTTACACCATATACAAAAATCAACTCAACATGGACTAAAGACTTAAATGTAAAACCCAAAACTATAAAATTCCTAGAAGAAAATCTAGGCAACACCATTCAGGACATAGGCACAGGTAAAGATTTCCTGACCAAGGCACGAAAAGCAATTGCAACAAAAGCAAAAATTGACAGATTGTATCTAATTAAACTAAAGAGCTTCTGTACAGCAAAAGAAACAATCAACAGAGTAAACAGACAACCTACGGAATGGAAAAAAATTTATCCAATCTACCTCTGACAAAGGTCTAATATCCAGCATCCATAAGGAACTTAAATCTACAAGAAAAAAATAAACCATTAACCAAGTGGGCAAAGAACATGAACAGACACTTCTCTAAAGAAGACACACGTGGCCAACAAGCATATGAAAAAAAAAAAAGCTCAACATCACTGATCATTAGAAAAATGCAAATCAAAACCACAATGAGATACCATCTCATGCCAGTCCAAAAGGCTATTTAAAATGTCAAAAAAAACAACAGATGCTGGCAAGGTTGTGGAGAAAAAGAAATGCTTTTACACTGTTGGTGGGAGTGTAAATTAGTTCAACCATTGTGGAAGACAGTGTGGTAATTCCTCAAAGACCTAGAGGCAGAAATACCATTTGATCCAGCAATCCCATTACTGGGTATATACCCAAAAGAATATAAATCATTCTATTATGAAGATACACACATGCGTATGTTCAGTGCAGCACTATTCACATTAGCAAAGGCATGGAATCAACCTAAATGCCCATCAATGATATACTGAATTAAGAAAATGTGGTACATATACACCATGGAATACTATGCAGCCATGAAAAGGAATGAGACAATGTGCTTAGCAGGGACATGGATGGAGCTGGAAGCCGTTATCCTCAGCAAACTAACAGAATAGAACAGAAAACCAAATACTGTGTGTTCTCACTTGTAAGTGGGAGGTGAATGATAAGAATATATGGACACACAGTGGGGAATGACACACACTGGGGCCTGTCAGAGGGTGGGGAAAGAGAAGAGGGAGAGCATTGGGAAGAATAGCTAATGAATTCTGGGCTTAATACCTAGATGATGAGATAATCTCTGCAGACAACCACCATGGCACATGTTTACATATGTAACAAACCTGCACATCCTGCACATGTACCCCTGAACTTAAAATAAAAGTTAGAAATCCCCGCCACCCTCCCCCGACCCAAAACAAAAAGAAATAGCCAGTGAGTAATCTAATGAGAGGTATAATTAGGAAACAGGGCTGGCCCTGAGGGTGAAAACAAGACATCTGGGCATCACTGAATATCCAGGCCAGTACACTACAACTGCTCCTAGAGACCCTAATGTCCTTTATAAATCTGCCCCCTTAACACCTTGGATCTCTCATGACTCCTCGGCCTATAGGCAAAATTCTTCAAACAGGTTTCCTGGTCTCTATCTGGCCTTTCTACAATCCATCCTCCATGCTACCAAAATTATCTTTCTAAATTATAAAACCCACTCAGGTCACACCCTTCTAAACGTATAATGGCTCCCAGAGCTTTCGGGTGAAGTTCAAACAGCTTAGCGTAAATAATTCCAGTAGGCCACAATTCCCACTGCTGCCACTCTCTGTACAACAACGATGAAATTTTAAATTAGAAAATTAAAAAGGCATGACTGGGTGGAACTGGCCTCAAACAACAAAAGCTACTGAAAAACAAAGCAGAAAGTAAGGCTGAAGCTGCGAGTCTGTTGGGAGTTCAAGGCAAAGGTGGGGTTTCAGCCCCCATGAGTAATAGGATAACAGCTAAAAGCACCTAATGAAAAGGGAATTCAGTCAGGTTTGCTGCTTAAAATCCAATGCAGAGGCAGAATTTTCCTGCCCACGAAAAAAAGATCAAAGGAGTTATTTCTTTTTTATTTAACATAAAGCTAAGTGTCTAAAAAAGAGGCACATGGCAACAGACAAAGCTTTACGCAAGGGTCTGCTCCAGACGCCTGCTGGCTTTTCCACTGAACAGAGCTGTTAGATTTCCAATATCAGAGCTGGATGAAGCTCTGTGCCACCAATATAGAACTAGTTCTGGACCAGAGCATCCTAGAGGCTGAATGGTGGCAGCCACAGAACCATTAACATATGAGGTAAGAATACAAGAGGGGTAGGGCTCCTATTTAATACAGGCTTGCAAACCAATTTTTTTTTTAAGAGAACATTAATGTCAAGAAAGAACCAATAAGAACTATTTAATATAACTGAAGAGAACATTTACTACGGAGAACATGAAAATAAGATAGCATTCTTAAAATGACTTTGAAATATATCTCTTTAACAATGACTTTTAAATATGTCTCAAAGAAACCAAGAAAAAAAATCAGCTAAAAACAAGAAAGCATTTTTATAAGCAGGCTAAAACGAAACAGATTTAAAAAGGAACCAAAATTCTGGAAATAAAACATTCAAACAACAAAACTCAAAATATAGAAAGGTGCAAGGCTTTAGAAAACACACCTAGAAAACTCACAGCAAGAACAGACACCAGAAGAAGTCACATAGGCAGAAAACATCCCAGTTCAGTGAAAAGAGGGAGCGAGAGAAGGATGATTGGTGACCAAACAAGGGAGAGGTGGGCTATTAAAACTGAGATCTTCAAGAACTAAACGGTGGCAGAAGTTTACTAGTCTTAAAATATAGCTTAAAGGAAAATGGGCAAGTCAGAATTTTCCCCTGGCACTAGTGGTATTTGGGAAATGGTGCATTTCCATAATATAAGAACCACTTTATTTTTCTACAGCTTCACGATGCACAAAGCTTAGCTTGGTACACTGGCATATTTATGACCCTTTGAAAAATGGATGACCTAGAAAACTAGTGAGGGCCCATAATTTCAAGTTTCAACATTTCTTTTACTCAAAATAACATTGCTTTCCTTGAAGATTTATTTCATAAGACAAGGTCTTGAATCACAGGTAATCTGTAACTGTGTTCTTAAAAACAAGTGAGAAAAGGAGCTTCCCCTGGGAGTTTTCTAAAGTCAAGTAAGATGTTACCTGCTTTCCCTTCCTCAAATTACTCTTGCTTCTTTCCAGGTTAACTATCCAGGGAAGTACCAGTGCAGTCTGGCCAAGTATAATACGAAAACAGGGTGCCTCCCTCAATGCTGGATGCTGATACGGGGTACAGTGGCAGGAAAAAAGGATAAGGCTTGTAAATTTACCATCAACAAGGACCCAGAACTTGCATCTGTGAATTCCCTAGGAAACCTAGTCTTTCACTACCTTAAAGAGGGCAGAAAATATATTAAGAATTAAATACCTAAGAAAGGTGTCTTAAGTTTCTAAGAATGTGGTGCTACATGATCAGAAAGCTGTATTAAAAGCCGATCTTCAAACCTCTCTATGCAGGTAGACTTTACATAGCCGAACGCTACAGTATGAAAATGAAGGAGGGTTGTAGGAGTGATCTCAGGAGACCCTGAGAATCATGACGACTCCAAACCTCTGTCACAAAGCTTTAAGCATGCCATTAGTTTTGCTTATCTCTCCACTCATTGCTATTAATTTAATGGTCTGGGGAGCTGTCAGGGATATTTGGTAAGAGCAATTTCTCTTCCGGGATAATCTCCAGCCCATTATTCAAAATTTTTTTGGCTTTAAGCTACACAGAATTTGAGAGTAAGAGGGCTGGCTAGGGAAGGAAGGTAAGAAGGATGGTGAATAAGCTAAGAAGCAATAGGCAACATTTTTCCAAAGGAGATACTGTAAACACTATTCTCTTTATTTCACACTGCAAAAGCACAATAAACCAGTACTTGAGTCAGAAGAGGTTTTGTTTGAGGCAACGTTGTACCCTCCGTGATGAGTGACATGGTAGTGCTCTGTGAGTTTGCTTACACAAGCCAGAGCCAGCTGTGCTAGAAGCTTCCCTACTACACAGAAGTTAGGGGCAGAAAAGGGACTTGAGAAACCACCAGAGAACATTAGTATAAAGATGTAAAAAGATAGCCCATTCATATTTTCCTTATTTGTGTCAAGGGAAAAAAGACTGAGTCTAAATGTGGGAAAGGAATTTTTAAAACCTTTTTTCAACTTTTTTTCCTTCTTTTCTATTTATATACATACATTTAAAATACACTCAAAGTTTAAAATCTACCGAAAATTGATGTGTCTCTCAATTGGTATGGAATTTTCTCTCATTTTACTCTTTTCACTTTTTGCTTAAGACACATTGAGTATTTGCAAAACTATCACTTGATAGCCGTGTTTTTGTTCATTCAACAACTATTTACAGCGTGACACCTAAGGCCCCGGAACTGTTCTAGGCACCAGGACACAATCGTGAAGGGAACAAGCAAAACTCCCCGCCTTTCAGAGCTTCCATTAGTGAGAGGAGAAGAAAACAGACAATACAAAGAAGTTCAATAGTGATAAGAACTATGAGGAAAAAAAGTAGGGGACGGAGAGGATGTTGGGTTGTACTTTTAAATATGGTAAAGCTTTTCTAAGCAAAAGAATTAAACATAAAAATAGAAACGTAGTAGGCACTGAAGAAGCAGCTGTAGTCTACTTCATAGTAATTTAAGTTCGAAACTTGCCACGTGCCAGGCAATAGGCCAGGGGCTTTACATGCACTCTGCCATTTAAGTATCATGACAAGTCTGTGAGTCAGGGACTACTATTATATTTATTTTCCCTTTGGAAAAAAACTAAAGCTCAGAGCAATTAAGGAGCTTGCTTATGGTCACAGTTAATAAGCAATAGAACTGGGATTAACACTAAGGAAAAAATTAGAATATAAGGAAAACAACCAAACTACCACCAACACATACATATACATGCACATGCACAGGCCCCCATAGGCATTCTTTACTATTTTCTATAACATATAATATTTTCTTTAACTACAAGCTAGATACAGAACCGGTAGCCTAACTACAAGCTAGATATAGAACCGGTAGCCTAATTTTTCTGTGCAATTTAACACCAAGATGATGCTTCACTTTTTCTAAAAACAGGGTGGTTGTGATTTAGAATCAGGTTGCCTATAAAAGCATATTTTCATGATGATTTTTCATAATTCAGAGTATATTTTCTCTTAGATGCAATACAGTAAATAGTGGCTTAACTTCATATAATCCTATGTGATTCAGGGTGA
The DNA here is from genome assembly GCF_000951045.1 of Mandrillus leucophaeus. Classification (NCBI taxonomy): domain Eukaryota; kingdom Metazoa; phylum Chordata; class Mammalia; order Primates; family Cercopithecidae; genus Mandrillus; species Mandrillus leucophaeus. The sequence continues at coordinate 2,040,808 of NW_012102809.1, forward strand.
AGCTAAATAAATATACACATACAAATTAAAAAAGAAAGAATGTAATAATATATCCTCCCTGCAGCTGTACCCCCTTCTCCAGCCCAATCCCACCCTCATCTCCCTTTAGGATGAAACAGCTCCTTCTTGTTGCGGGGGGGGCGGGGGGCTCCAAACCCAGGGTGCAGAGTGTGCTCCAATTTGGGCTCCCTATCCAGCTCACCCCAAATGTATGTTCTTCCCAGTAGAATAACCCTCCATGTGAACTGTGGAACACGCATGCCATCTGTAATAATGCCATGTCCTGTGTATTTAACAAGAAAGCATTACTTTGAACTGCAGACACAGGCAATCAGGGCGCCATGCTGATAGGCTTAAGTATTGTCAATGTTTAAAAACAGTATCTAAAAACAATGTTTAAAAAAAAACAAAAGAAAATAAACCAATATTTTAAAATGAGAAGTAGGTTTTGAAATATTTTAAATGTTTGTTAGCTGGCTTTGAGAGATGAATAGGATATACATAAATGGTTTGGAAAAAAATACAGGTGAGAACCAAAAAAAAAAAAAACCTTTAAGGAAACCCCAGGCGGATTTGGGCAAGCTGCACTTGTCACGAGCTATGCTGGGAGCAGTAAGAGCAGAAAGGCCGGCCCTCTTGGAGTACAGAGGACTTCTAAGAGTCAGCAAGGACTCAGAGCAGCAAGGGACATAAGTCCAGAATTTTCTTACAGCAATGATCCTGACAATGGAACGGAGAAAGTTGACACAAGTTTATTCCACGTGACAGAACTGGCATAGCGGAAGGTCATGGGGGTTTGGGAACTTAGGAAAGTCCTACAAGTTACAATCTGGTGGTTAATGCAATACTTTCCAAGACATTTAAGGCCAAGAAAAGAAGTAGATAGGGCTGAGTACTTCAGAATCCGAGAGCTAAGAAATGGGCACACTCTTGGTGTGAGGAAGAGAAGCAGAGTTGGTAAAAAGGCTGTTAATGGAAGAGAAGGTTACATGTGCAAATTCCTACATCAGGACAGCCAGGCTGGTATGTGGTCAACATCAGGGAAAAAAGAGAGAGATCAAGAGTTCGCTCTGAGGTGTGAGGGTAACCCTAAGATTCCCAAAGAAGAAAGGCTAAGAAAGGCTCTGTGTTCACACATTCATATTTTCACCTAGTGTGACACTTTACATTTAAATTCAAGATGCAGAAAATTCACTCTGCAGATTTGTAAGGAAAAATCCAAAAGACTTTGTTTAATCTTTGAAACGCAAAAAAGCTCTGAGTACCTAGAACACTGTCAGCACCAGATGACTAACTCCTCCTAGGGGCCTCTGCCACAACAAACCAAGGCTGGTGCACTCCCTTCCAAACACTCCTCTCTGGTGCTACCCCTCGGCCTGACCCTCATCTGGAGATTCAGAGTCACAGTCCTGGCTAGTTGCTCTCTGTGACCCCTGTCCAGCCTGGCCCTGCCTTCCCTGGTCTGGAGTACTTCCAACGTGAGGGGCTGAAGATACACCCTTGGGGCTAGGCCCAGCTCTACTTTTCAGCAGGAGTGTAATTTTGGACATGGTACTGAACCTTTTTGTACTTTGGTTTCTTCATATGTAGAAGATGGATACAAATTTTATCCACCCTACAAGGCAACTGTGAAGATTTTCCACGTAGGTGCTTAAGAAATGTTAGCCACAGGCTGGACGCAATGGCTCACGCCTGTAATCCCAACACTTTGGGAGGCCGAGGC
>NW_012102809.1:2042825-2043413 GCF_000951045.1 Mandrillus leucophaeus
AAAAGAAAAAGAAAGAAAGAAATGTTAGCCAGCACCACTACCATCACCATCCCATCCTAATGGTCCCTCTCCCTTTGGCCTTCCACTGTGACCTCTTAAAGCCACATTCTGGGATAAAGGAAATTCTCCAGTGATTCCACCTTCTGCTCAGATGTTGTCTCTACTTCCTTTCAGTAATCTGGCTGGTTCTCTGTTGATCAGTCATTTAACCTGTATTCTTACTAATACACAGTGGAACGTACCCCCTGACAAATGTCAACCCCTCATCAATCGTCTCCGTTTTATTCTTTTTTTGTTGAGACAGGGTCTCTTGTCACCTAGGCTAGAGTGCAGTGACACAATCTCAGCTCATTCTAATCTCCACCTCCCAGGCTAAAGCAATCCTCCCACCTTAGCCTCCAGAGTAGCTTGGACTACAGGTGCACATCAGCACATCCAGCAGTTTTTCTTTTCTTTTCTTTTTTTTTTTTTTTTCTGGTAGGTACAGGGTTTCACCATGTTGCCCAAGTTGGTCTCGAACTCCTGGGTTCAAGTGATCCTTCCATCTTGGCCTCAATAAATATACACATACAAATTAAAAAAGAAAGA
>NW_012102809.1:2043463-2092864 GCF_000951045.1 Mandrillus leucophaeus
TTTTTTTTTTCTGGTAGGTACAGGGTTTCACCATGTTGCCCAAGTTGGTCTCGAACTCCTGGGTTCAAGTGATCCTTCCATCTTGGCCTCCCAAAGTGCTGAGATTACAGGTGTAAGCCACCATACCCGGCCAGCTGTTTGTTTTTCCTTCTATTCTAACTCCTTGGCTGCCAAAAAATGGGCATTAAGTGGGCATTATCAACTTGTGGATGTTAATATTAGCAAGGATGTTGTAATATTAGTCAGTATAGTGTTCAGTCATGTCACATATTTTTAATTAGCTCCCTTTTCGGTTCCCTACCCCTCCTCTCAATGTTCCTACTCCTTCCTATTCCTCTTGTTCTCCAGCAGACTATCCCCTTACTTCACCCAGAAAGCAGACAAGTCGCTGGAATGTAAGTTTTCACAAATGCTGTACTTGGATAACTCCACCAGTCTTCCCTTCTTTCTGCCTCTTAATGGGAGACATGTCCCTATTCCTTTCCAGGACCAATCTTCTCCCAGGCCCCGAATACAAGGCTCTTCCACAGCTCCGGCATTTTCAACTTCTTCTTCTGGTCTCATATAAGTGCTCAAGGGCCCCCCTAAAAAGCTCCATCTCTTTTCCCGCACCTGGCCTCCTACCCACATCATTCCCCATCTCCACTTCACTTCGTTGTCAAACACCTTAGAAAGAACAGACTGTGTGGCTGCTTCCCTCCTTTACCACCAGTAACTGCTGGTCTCCTGTGCCCAGGCTCTTAGGAGGGTGGCCAATGCTGCCAAGTCCAATACCCTTTCGAGAACTACGTGCTCCTGACTTCCCTGCGTGTTGACTTCTCTGTCTCCCCAGGACTTTGATCACTTCATTTTGCTCAAATTCTCCTCTGATCCCTATGGCCGTTCTTTCTCTGTTTTGTTTTGTTTTCTTTTTTACTGGCTTTTCTGGATTTAGGGCTTCGTTCACATTGTTTAGTGTGGGGTTGAACAGTGCCCTCCCAAAAAAGACATGTGTAAGCCCTAATCCCTGGCACCTCAGAATGTGATCTCATTTGTAATTAGGGTACTTGCAGATGTAATTTGATAAGATGAAGTCATACAGGGGTAGGGTTGACACCCAGTCCACTGTGACTGGTGTCCTTGCGAGAAGAGAAGACACAGACACGAAGACAGAGGGAGACGTCGTGCGGTGATGAGGACCGATCGGAGTTATGCAGCTCCACGGCAAGGAAGGTCAAATTGCTGTAAATCCCTAGATGCGAGGAAGAGGCATGGAAGGAGTCCCCCACCTGCTTCAAAGGGAGCACAGCCCTGCTGACGCCTTCGTTTTGGACATTAGCCTCCAGAATGGTGAGACAATAAATGCCTTTTGTTTAAGCCACACAGTGTGTGGGTCTTTGTTAGGGCAGCTGTACCTGAGCATACACTGAGTTTCTGAGTATTCCCCAAGGTGTATTTCTAGCCTAGCACCCGCACTGAGCTCCAGACTCACAGTACACAATGAACCGGCCCCTAACTGGGCACCCTGCGAGTCTCTCAATCTCATTCTGTCTAAAATCTCCGCATTAACCTGGTGATCTCTCTGGCCTCCGCTGTTCATGGCCACCACCTCACCTGAAGCAAGGCTGGTGACCATCCACTCCTCCCTCCCCTTCTTCAGGCTAACCTCAGGTCTTCTCTGTTCCACTGCATTTTCCCAGGCCAATCCTCCTGCCTGTTCACCCACATCAGTGTCCAGGCTGTTCCTCAACACACCAGGCACGTTCCTGACGTAGGGGCTTTGCAGCACCTGTTCCTACTGCCTATGTTTCCCCTAGAAAACTGCATGGCTACCACCCCCAACTTTACTCAGCTTTTCGCTCAAATGTCGCCTTCCAAATGAGGCCCCTGTGACCCATGCCCACACTGCCTCTGCCCCAGCACTCCCAATGCCCTTGGCCTACAGGATTCATCATCTCCTAAAAGAATATATAACTTGCTGGCCTGTTGGCTTATTTACTCAGTATTACGGTCTTCAGTCATGAACGTACTCCCCACCAGGGCTTACCTTGTTCCCCAACAGATCCCAAACACTGAGAGCCAGTGCCTGGCAAAGAGAAGCTGCTCTTTAATTTCCTGCTGAGTGTGTTGATCTACAGGAGATGAACAGGCTTCCTCTGGTATTCCAGTGACCAGCTCTGTCCCAACCAACACCTCCCCTGCACTTCAAGCAAGAAGCACAGTGACATTTTTCAATAGCACTATATTTGAAATAGTGTATGAATGAAAAGAAAGAACTATGAAAAGGAAAATGATGCAGCACCACAGATGTGAGTAGATGGTCCAGCTGCTTTTCCTACAGAATAAATACTAGATTCTCTCAGGAACGCTCACAGGCCTCTGTCACCTGGATGCAGTCCCATCTCCTCTCCCTTGCCCCAGCCTTGCCCAGCCCACACTGCACTGTCTATCCAGTCCACCAAACTTCTCTTCCTTCTGCAGAGCGTCACGGGCATTCTCACTTCTACCATGGCACACGGTTTTGTCAGTTTCACTGCTGCCTTAGTCATGTGGGGGATTCCTGACCAATTAATCCTTCTTTGGCAATCCCTCAATCCCAGGAACTGACTCAGGTAACTTTTCCTCTGTCGCCTTCAACATTACATTATCAGCTGCAATAGAACACCCTTCACTTCTGACTTGTGGACTCCCTGAGAGCAGGGTCTGTGGTTATTCCACGTGTGTGTGGACAACACCTCTGCAGAGGGCCTGGCACCTGCTACATGTTCAATAAACCTCTGCTGAAGGCAGCTGCTAAAAGAAAAAAAAATTTTACCATGGAAAGTAAAAGATGATCAGGCAAGAAACAAAAATGTGCTACAGAGGCTCTGTTTCTATCTCTTCAGGGCCATGTTTCATTATTATTTCCTCATTCTCCAATTCATCACAAAGCGTTATTTTATAAATGTTTGCAGAGCTTTAAATTAATCCTAACATTTACTCTCCAGCCCTCAATCTTTAATGGCTCCTTCTCTAAAAAATAAAAGGGCAAAAAAAGTAAAGATTTATGTAAGTTCAAAAGAAACTTAAAAATCCAAAGACTTATCATCAGCCACGTATGGAATGTGAGTGGATTCTTGTCTAAAAAGCTAGCTCTAGCTGCAAATTTCCTGTATTCTCCCAGTGCCATGGGACTGTGACAAGAGGTCTCCCCACTCCATGGGGCTCTGCCCACCTCTACCCACCCACTCCACACCTCCCACCACACTTTTCTAGTGCTTGAAGGAAGTGAAGATAGTAGCCTTTAACATGTTCCATTATAGCAATTGCTTTGGTGTAGTGACTTACAAGGAAGCCTGCAAAGCAGGCATTTAAGAACTGGTTTTACAAGTTCAGAGAATAGTTAAGAATCTGAATAATTTTCTTATTCCTTCTATTTATAATTAGATATTAGATGTGGCTCCCAAAATAAAGTCACATTGTCTACTTTATTTTCTTGTTCTTATTATGTTAAAAAACATTTAGATTATATCAACAAAATACACAGACACAAACCCCTTTCCAATTCTCTCAACCAAAACAAATACACAATCATGATAGAAAGTTAGTGTGTGAAAGTAGAAGGCTACACTCTTAGACGATATTAACATCATTCCTGAAACTAATTTCTGGTATTTCAGTTTTCCCATGAGGGAAATGATATGCTATATTCCATAATTTGCAAGCTTTTAATTTTCACAAAGCATCAAGAAGGCAGGCCATAAATAACTCTTCAGCAAACATTCACGAACCATTTACTCAGGCCAGGCACTGTGTTGAGTTTGGGAACAGAAAGATGAATGAGGCGCAAACTTTGTCATTGAGGAACCCATGATATGTCTGGGACACATAGATGCAAAGAAATAATAACAATAAATCTTTTTACCGCACAATCAGAAGTATGGGCAAACGGTAAGCAGAGAAAAGGGACTTGAGCAAGTATGTGTATACATGCTCTGGGCGCCTGGGGCTTTCAGAAGGAGGTGGCATTAAGCTGAGTTTCACTGGATAGGTTGGGAGGAAGGGGCATACAAGGATACATGGCCTGCAAAGGCACAAAATAGTCCGACTTTTAAGAAGAAAAAGTGGTAACTCACATTTATCTCTCCTACTTAAAAAAGTCATATGGAAATCACTAAAGCAATATAAAATTAAGAAAAATATCAATAGCAGCTCCAGAAAACGGTAAAGGGAACACCCAACAAAGGGAAACTAAAGAACTTTCGAACACTATAAAGCATGTATGATTGGATCAGACAAAAATAATCCATGCTTAGTTAGTATCAACACAACACCGAGGCAGAAACCTTAAACGAAGTCACCTTACAAACCCCTAAAAATCTGCAAGCCGTAAGCAGCAACCTGGCTGTACACCAAAGCCAGGGAGCAATGGGGCAGCAGAAACCACGGGGCCACTATGGCAATGCCTGGAGAAGACGGTCCACCATGTAATTGGGAGGGTAGGTGCTGTGCCACAGATCATTTACAGTGGGGTACAGGGGAGGACCACAATGACAGAGAGGGATGGGAAGACCAGTCTTGCACCTCACCTCCAGGTCTACTCCCCTGCTGGCTACAGCTCTGACTGGACACAGGTGCCCGTGACCCCAGCCCTACCCAGTGCACAGGCTCTACCAAAACGGGTAAGGAAGGAGGAGCAGAAGATGGGAAGCAAACCAACGGGCTTAGGGAAGCTATCAGAAACTCCAAATAGAGAGTGGTTGTCCACAGTGTTCCAGCCCTGTGTTGTCTTAGGGAGAACAACAACAACAACAACAACAAAATCAACTCCTATCCCCACGAACATTTCCATGGGTACTTGCGTAAGGTTTACTAAAGATCCTGCACTTAGGGAAATAAAAACATGAAGCATTTAATCCTTCCACCACTGTCCCCAGCTCACTGTGTCAAATACTCTTTCTCCTAAGAAGAACCTTCAACCACATGTGAGCAGATCCAAGAAATTCCTGGTTACTTTCTGACATCACCACTCTAATTCTCCAAATTTTCCTGCAATGTAAGTCAGTCCTATGGCTCAGGACACATGGCTTGGGAAGGGTCATGCTCTACTTGGATCCCTCCTCCCAATCCAGTACCACTGACTGGGAAGAGAAGCTGTACCTGGTTCTGGGAACACTTCCCTCTTTCTGGTCCTGCCTAACTGCTTGAGGTTACATTTCCTTCTTTTTGGTGATCTCTAGTTTTTTCTTTAACAATGGCCAGCTGGGTCGCTGGATGGCAAACAGACACGTGCTAACTAAACATGCTTTACTGAAGTTGGATCTGCAAGAGCCTGGGGGGGGGGGGAGGCTGCACCACTGCACAGCTCCCTCAGGGAGGGAGAAACATGGCTTTGGGATAGCCTCTTCTTTTCTTTCTTTCTTTCCTTCTTTTCTCCCTTCTCCTTCCTCCGCCTTCCTCTTCCCCTTCTTCTTCCTTCCTCCTTCCTCTTTCTCTTTCTTCTATAACTTGGTACCAAGGAACAGCCTCTTCTCACACACTCCCTGCCCCCAACAACTGCTTCAAGCACAGCCAACACCACCACAGCTTAGTGTCCGCTGCCAGGGTTTCCTCACTGGGAGTGCGTCTTCCTTTTTAAGAGAGAGGGTGGCTATTCCACTGCTGTCCTTCCTCTCCGCCCTGCCATTTCTCTTCCCATTCTCTTCTTCTCTGCTGTAGGAGACTACCTCTATTAGAACTGAGCTCATGTAACACTGATAAAAAAGCTAGAAGTTTAAATAAGATGAAGGTTTAGTTCTCTTTCACTTACATAAGCGCTGGTAGACAGAAAGGGCTAGTATAGTATCCTAACAATTGCTAGGGACGGTATTTTTTTCTATGTATTTCTCCACTCTCTGCATCATATGGCTTCCAATTCTTGGTCCAAAATGGTTGGCAGAATTTCTGCCATCACATACACCTTCCCATCAGTTTCCCTTCTACTTTATGGATTCTTCTAAGAAGCTGCACACGTCATTTCTACCTAAAAGTGATTTCTTAGAATGGGGTCACACGACCACGCCTAGGTATAAGGGGAGCTAAAAAATGTAGTTCTTCATGTCTGAGGACATGTACTCAGACAAAAATTGAGAATTCCACTACTCAGAAGAGGAAAACAGAAATTGAGGGACAACCAACAGTGTTTTCCATACTACCTAAACAGAGTTCCATCTAAGGAGTAAGATCCTAGTCTTTGTTTGTTTGTTTTTAAATCACCATCGAATTTTCCAAGTAAGTCTTTTGATGCCCACCCCACTTAGCTTGGTGAGAGGAGGGAAGAGCCATGGTACTTCCTAGTGAGCTGATGATTCTCAGCCCCCTCCTTCTACTCAATCTGCTCTGACAGTCAGGGAGAGGAAGGGATGGGGTAAAGAGGGAAGGTGCTGGCAGACAGCAAAGTTGGTTTTGATAACTGCTTCTTAAGACCTGAGGAAGGAATAGGTCCCAGTTGTTGATGGTTTTCTTAAGAAAGTGAAGACTGGCTGGGCACGGTGGCTCATGCCTGTAATTCCAGCACTTTGGGAGGCCGAGGTGGGTGGATCACGAGGTCAGGAGATCAAGACCATCCTGGCCAACATGGTGAAACACCGTCTCTACTAAAAATACAATAATTAGCCAGGCGTGGTAGCGCACACCTGCAGTCCCAGCTACCCAGGCTGAGGCAGGAGAATCGCTTGAACCTGGGATGCGGAGGCTACAGTGAGCCAAGATCGCACCACTGCACTCCAGCCTGGGTGACACAGTGAGACTCTGTCTCAAAAAAAAAAAAAGTGAGGACTTCACATTTCTAAGACCTCTGCTTTGGATAGAAATCACCAGTGTGCAGAAAAGTCCTCCTCAACACCCTGTGGTGGCTTCCTAAAGGGGTCATGACTTTCTTGTCTGTTCCCAGGAGATACACGTGGAAGGGAAGGCCAACTTTTGGCCTGTGGACCCTAGTGAGGTTCATCTCCAAGGGCCATTTGGTGAGCAGAGACCCCTGGGAGACAGCAAACAGAGACTTCCCCAACTGCATCGAGGGGCACCTGCCAACTACCCACATTGGTCACTTTATACCTCTCTATAAAAACAAGCAGGCCATGAAGAGTCAATGAACACTGGAGGAAGACCAAAAGTGGGACAGGAGCCAAGCTGAGTAGGCAGGGGAAACGGTCTTTCCTCTGTATCTTCTGCGAAATGAAAGACACTGCCTCTCAGAGGCAGTACAAGAAGCCTATGAAGAAGGAAGAGCAAATAAGTACCAAGAAAGAGCTCCGGGAAATGGAAAACCAGTTACTGAGGGAAGCTACTCACTGGAGACCTTACGTAAACACATAAACATCAGAGAAGACCAAATCTTGATTTAGAAAATGATCTGAAAGTGACCTTCCAGAATGTAGAGGAAAAATAATGAGAGAACAAATGAGAAACATAAATGTCATATCCAGGAGTTATCATAGCTGTGAAAATGAATGAATGAAAGAGAAAGAATCATCAACCTAAGGAAAAACTTCCAAGAGGATAAACAGCTCATGAAGCGCCAGATAAAAATATCGACACAAACTCCTGGTGAAGTTTCTAAATAAAATAATCAAAAGAAAGCCACCATGAGCTCCCTAGTAAGAAATAAGGAAGGAAAAGGAGGGAAAAATAGAAGGGGAAGGAAGGGACACGGAAGGCAATTCTAAATGCTAAAAAGTATAGAGCAATAATTACACAAATTTGAGGAAAAGGATTATAACCCCAGAATGGAAACAAAATATTAATCAGTCAGCCCTTCGTATCCGTAGGTTCAGCAGCTGCAGATTCAATCAACCACAATCCAAAATATTCAGAAAAAAATTTTAATAACAATACAAGAATAAAAAGTATTACTTTTTAAAAATACAGCATAATTATTTACATAGCATTTGTATTGCATTAGGTATTATAAGTTATCTAAGATGATTTGAAGAATACAGCATGATGTGCATGGGCTATTTGCAAATAACCACATCATTTTACATAAGCAACTTGGGCATCCATGGATTTTGGTATCCAAGAAGGCTCCTGGAAACAATCCCCCATGGATGCCAAGTGACAACTGTATTAAGTGTAAAAATAAAGGAAAACTGTTTTACTTTTTTAAAAAGAGACTTAGAAATTATACAACCAATGCAAGATATTACTTGAGAAATACTTCAGCCAAAAAAGTACAAATAAATAAGATATGCAATGAGCAATAAGTAATAAAGATAGTAATTTTAATTATCCCAAACCATTTTAAATAATGCAGATAATGGGCCAGGCATGGTGGCTCATGCCTATAATCCCAGCACTTTGGGAGGCCGAGGTGGGTGGATCACGAGGTCAAGAAATTGAGACCAGCCTGGCCAACATGGTGAAACCCCGCCTCTCCTAAAAATACAAAAAATAGCTGGGCGTGGTGGCGTGTGCCTGTAATCCCAGCTACTCCAGAGGCTGAGGCAGGAAAATCACTTGAACCAGGGAGTTGGAGGTTGCAGGAGAGATGGTGCCACTGCACTACAGCCTGGTGACAGAGCCAGACTCTGTCTCAAGGAAAAAAAAAATGCAGATAATGAATTAACTGCAATTGTTCAGAAAGATACTAAAAGAGAAAGGGCATACTGTAAAAACAAGTTGATCTAGTATTTAAAATATAAGTTATTTCTACAAAACCTAGAATTTCAAGTAGAAGATGGTAGACTAGCTTAAAAGTTTGCACAAGATTTCCTTTGATCCTTGGCAAGGATACAGTGGCAGGAAGATACTGCTACAGTCTTGGAATTTACAAGTTCAAATATTCTAATGAGGACCAACCAACAAAATATAGTTGGAATGAAGAACTTAAATAACTAGAGGTGGAATATAGTTTTTAAAAAAATTAGATCCATCAGAGACATCAGAAACATACAAAAAAATGGGAACATAAATTTTAAAGACAAAAAGGAATGACAGGAATTAGGACAAGGATAATATGCTCTGAAAGATAAGGAAATCTCCTCTCCCAATTTCGCTAGACGATATTACTCCCCTTTCTTAAAAACATAGTTAACACTGACATTCTTATCTGTTGCCATAGTTCACACAGCTGTTCGGTCTTACATTTTAAAAATACCAGCTTTATTGAGACATAACACACATATTCACAAGTTGAGGTATAACTTATAATTTCCCATTTAAAGTGACAATTCAATGGTATTTACTATATATATACACACATACCTTTATTTTTTATTTATTTATTTTTTTGAGATGGCTGGAGTGCAGTGGTGTGATCTTCGCTCACTGCAAGCTCCACCTCCTGGGTTCACACCATTCTCCTGCTTCAGCTTCCCCAAGTAGCTGGGACTACAGGCGCCTGCCACCACAGCTGGCTAATGTTTTTGTATTTTTGGTAGAGATGGGGTTTCACTGTGTTAGCCAGGATGGTCTCCATCTCCCGACCTTGTGATCCACCCGCCTCAGTCTCCCAAAGTGCTGGGATTACAGGTGTGAGCCACCGCTCCCGGCCAGTATTTACTATATTAACTGGTTTCTACAACTATCACCATAGTCCATTTCAGAGCATTTTAATCATTCCAAAAGAAACTATGCATTCATTAGCAGTCACCTCCCAGGACAGCCCCTGTCCCTTCAACCCTCCCCAATCCCTAAAAACCATTCATCTATTTTGTGTCTCTATTGCCTGTTTTGGACATTTCATGTAAATGTCTTTTATAAGCTGCCTCTTTCGATTAGTATAATATTTTTAAGGTTCATCTATATTGGAGCATGTATCAGTACTTTACTACCGTAAAAAAAACTGTCAGTCTCACTTGTGGATGAAGTCTCTTTTCTCATTTTAGTGGTTCTTTGAGAGACAGGGTCTCACTCTTGTGCTCAGGTTGAAGTGCAGTGGCACAATCATAGCTTCTGCAGCCTGGAACTCATGGGCTCAAGAGGTTCTCCCACCTTAGCCTCCCAAGTAACTGGAACTATAGGCACACACCACCATGTCCAGCCTTCATTCCTTTTTAAGAAATACTATTCCTTTGTATACCAATGTATAATATATTTGTTTATCTGTTAACCAGCCAGATGGACATTCGGATTGTTGCTATCTTTTAGCTGCTATGAATAGCACTGCTATAAACATTCTTGTTGAAGTTTTTGTGTGGACCTATGCTTTCATTTCTCTTGGGTGGAGCAGAATTGCTAGATCATCAAGCGGTGGTTCTACAGTTAACGTGAAGAACCACAGACTGTTTGCAGAAGTGGCTGCACTAATTTACGTTTTCATCAGTAGTGTACGAGGTTTCCAATTCTGTAATTTCTTCACCAACACCTGTTATGATCTGACTTTTGATTCCACTCATCATAATAGATACAGACTGGTATTTCATTATGGTTTTGATTTGCATTACCCTAATGACTAATGACGTCAAGCATCTTTTCGCATGCTTATTGGTCATATGTAAATCTTTTTTGGAGCAACGTTTACTCAGCTCCTTTGCCCACTTTTTAATTGGGTTGTCTTTTTATTACTGAGTTGCAAGAGTTTTTAGATATTCTAAATCTATATCCCTTATCAGATATATGAGTTTCACATAGTATCTCTCATTCTGTGGGTTGCCATTCACTTTCTTCATGGTATCTTTTGAAAAGCAAAAGTTTCTAATTTTTTTCTTTTCAGAGTTTTATACTTTTAGCTCTTACATTAGGGTTTTGAAACTGAGGCACTGATTATAAAATCCATATAAAACCGCAAAGGATCCAGAATAACCAGAAAAAAAACAAAGTTGGAGGACTTACACTTCCTAAATTCTAAACCTATAATACTAGCAACAGTAATCAACAAAGTGCTGCACTGGCATAAAAATAGATGTATAAATCAATGGACTAGAAACATGAGTCCAGAAAAAACCCATGTGTCTAGGATCGACTGATTTTGACAAGAGTGCTAGGACCATTTGGTGGGAAACAGTAGTCTTTTCAACAGACGGTGCACGGACCACGGGAGAGCTACACGCCAAAGAAGGAAGTTTGCCCTTTTACCTCATAGCACATAGAAACGGTGCACGGACCACGGGAGAGCTACACGCCAAAGAAGGAAGTTTGCCCTTACCTCATAGCACATAGAAAACTTAACTCAAACGGATCTAAGACCTAAATGTAGCAGTCTTAGTTTTATATTTAAATACATTCACTATTTACCACCAATTCCTTTTACTGTGGCTTTACTATTCCAATTTTCTTTATTTTGCTTCATCAATTTGCTGGCTGATTTATACTCTCAGATGGTTTCCAAGAAGAAGTGCATAGGTACCGAATAATCACAATTGTTTAATATTTGTTTATAAAAGTTTGTTTTAAAATGGTCTTGAAGGGAAAATTGGATTTATATAAAGTTCTGGAATCACATTTCCTTTGTTCCACCATTTTCTAAAATCAAGAACTTATTCATTCATTCATTCTTTTAACAAATATTGTTGAGTGCCTACCGCATGTTAGACAGTAGTGGGGAAAAGACAGTGTCCCTGCCCTCAAGGCTCTTTTATCGTATTGCAAGGAAATAATCAACAAAAGTTATATATCAGCTGGTGGCAAACACTACAGAGATAAGGCAGGATGAATGAGGGATGTAGTTAGAGACTGAATTATAAATGTAAACATACTGTCGAAAATGTGTCAACTTCTATGCTTTTGATAATCCTTTCTTACCTTTACTATTGAGGATCTTTTAGAAACTAATGTCAAATATTAATATAATGAAAAGGAATTAATCTGAAGTTGAGGAGTTCTTTCAATGTCACTATTATTTATTCCTTAAATTGAAAATATCCTTCTATGAAACCCTACCCTATACTAATTTCAAGAACTTAAATATTGAAGAAGGTTCTACGCCATACAGCTCCATTTCATAATAATTTCAAACCACATCAGAGACAAGCATCACAGACTTCTGAGCTGGAAATCCATGCATGAGACAACTTTTTTAAAAACACTGTAACAGAAATCACAAACACTACCTCCAGAAACAAATTCAACATCTACCGTTAAGTATCTGGCACCTTGAGTGTTACACCTGTAAAAAATCCCAAACTTAATAGAGTATTCTTATCTTCACAAATTAGATGTACTTTAAAATCATGCCAGAAATATCTACCACTCTTACATGGGTGTGGAAAAGTTCTTGTGGACAGGTTATGTTGAAAATGTGAGCTTTTATAAATCTATTTTCCAACTACCAGAAGTCAGAAAAAAAAATACATTTAACATGAAGAATCCCCGTTTGAACATATAGAACACTGGCTACCACAAGATCATCTTCTATAATAGAGTACCTGATAGTAAAGTATGTTTGCTAAGTTAACATACTTGTAAAGAAGTGTCAGAGTGAAAATCAGAGTGCATATATGGAATAATTTACTCCTTAGTCACAATTAATCTAGATACAGAGAAAACCTTGATGACAATGTTGCTAATGGATGATGATGAGCAGGAGGATGATGATACCATATATTTATGCGGCATCAGAATCCCACTGAGGTTTGGAATGTTACCTTATTAATATCCTTTACATCTCTTTGAGGTAAGGAGAGACCACATATTTCAATTTTGCAAATTAGGAAACCATAAATAAAATAATTTACTTAAAATTCCAACCAATCAAAGCACTGCCAAGCTAAATGACTAGTGTAAACAATCTGCCCATTAAACTATAAATTTAGCAAGCACTTGTCATTTATACCCCAAAAGAATCTGTGACAAAAATTAAAGCAGAAATTTCCGAGTGGCAGCACCAGCATCAAATTCCAAAGGGATTACCCAGAGTAAGCCTTGCTACAACTGAAGAGCTACACAGGACCTACCAACTTCCTTAACCATAAAGTATTTGCCTCACAATCTCAAAAACAGTTAAACTGGAGTACAAAACAGTTAGGTTTGGAGTAGCAAATTCTTGTGCTTTGAAACAACTTGCTGTGCAATAAGGAGGGATAAAATCATCTCAGAAATAAATTGACACCTTTCAAAGGTCAAGGAAACAACTGCCCTGAGCTAGGCTCAGGGCCGTTAAGTTACCACTGCATCGAATTCCTGTTTATTATATCCCTTTTCCAATGCTATCTTTGCCCAAGGCAGCTATTTTGCACTAAATTTCTGGTAAAGATCCAATGTAGGTAATTATATTCTGGCATTGGACATCTACCACACATTAAATTAAGACTTGATATCATGTTCACATAGCATCCTGAACCATACGCCACAGAGTTAAATCTTCCAAGGCTACGATTCAGCTTGTGACAAGGCTCTTCTTCTCTTTGAAATAATACAAAATAGTCAGAGATCAATGAAATAAAAAGTCATCTGGACATATATCTCTATATTTAAAATTATTTATTCAAGTTTTTAGAGTATGTCCATTGCCAAATGGCTATAGGGCAAGCCCTTCCTTCAGACTGACAATTTGAAAGTACTTATTGGTCATACAACACCTACTGCCTAAAAGGAGTGATACAGATTTAATGCAGCATAGTCTCTAAAGGACGTTTTCCGGATATAGCGCTTGGTGGAGATCATGACCTATGGAGGCCATCAAGAGGCCGCTATTTATTGTCCCTCACCATGAAATAGCTACCTATTACTATTAATATTTCAAAACAACTCAAAATTTGAGAGTAAAATATAGCCATTTTTTGAATTTTACAATTCACTTAGTAATTTACTATGATATTAACTAATTTTAAAAATATTAAAAGTATTTCTCCTCTTAAGTCCTTCCAGATGATACCAGATATTATACCAGGGAAGTCTGACAGCTCATAGTTGCTTGACACAGGGTGCTTGATACAAAGACACATCCTCTGGGCTTGGCTCAATATTCTTACTGACAGAAGCCTTCTGAACTATCACTGAACTTAGTGGCTGATACCACAACTTGAGACTTCTGGAAACAGGAAAGAAATCCTGAACACTTCATCCAATGACACTTCCCAAAATTGTGTGAGGAGAGAGCAGACGTGATCAAAATAAGGATTGTGGGATAAAGGAGCAAGGAGTACAAAGATAGGCCCTAATTTTAAGAAAGTTTTCTGATGTTTAGATGTAATAATGCTCGTTAGAAAATTATTTGAGCGAATGTTTGACATTAGCGGCTGAGATCTATAAAATACAGCAACTGGAATTAAACTAATAAAATCGTACACAGTATCAATCCATAGATTTAATAACCAGATAAGGGTGATTTGCAATGAGTATACAGACAGTTTATAGGTAAGTCAGAGCTTCTCAAGTACTTAAGAAGTACTTAAGGGTGCTTATAAACAAAGTCCTGTTGTAAGCAGTTCGAACATTCTGGCTAAAATCTTGTTTGCACTCTTAGCTTGCTTAGTGGAACTTTTTTCAGAGACTGTTATTGTGAGTTTTAATAAGGCTTGTGTCTGGAATAGCTCAAGTCCTTACTCAATGGGGCCTGGATTAATAAGGTTTTAAATTACCTCAAAATACAAGGCCTCATGCAATATGTTAAGTATCACTACGATTCAGGGAATTCAACTGTATGGTCCAAGCTAGAGGTAAGAAAATCCTAGTCAAAGCCAGTGCAGAAAGGCCATTTACCCCTCAGAAAACAATGGCCCCTTTATGATTTCAATTCTTTAAGGGGAAAGCAGAGACAAATTTATGTGTCTTGGAATGGACAGAGACTGGAGTTACATCCTAAATCAACTGGCATTTTGACATGTAAAATCTACTTTAACAGTTTTAGTTTCTGTTGGCTCATTTTCCATCAGAAATCTTGGTAGAGCAGAAAAAAGTCTAAACCCCACAGTCTGTCACTTGACTCACTCTATCAGGACCAATATCGTACCTTCTTGATCTTCCATTAATCCAGTGCAACCTACCCATTTGTCTTCTCCATTTCTACACCCAGTGTGTTCACCTTCAAAGAGAAAAGCACAGAGGTCTGATAACTGGCACACACCTCAGATATCCAGCTTCCGGACTCAGCTAGACCCTCCAGACCACCTGGTACAGCTGACAGCATTTGACTCAAGGAGACTGTGCCATGCTTCTTGAAATATGTTCCCTTCCCTTGGTCTTCATGTATCAGCAACTCCTAATTCTTCTCCTACTTTTCTAATCACTCCTAACCAGGCTCTTTTCACTCGACACCCTTAACACTTGGTGTTCCCAATGTCTGTCTCTTTCCCCCACAGAACTCATTTTGTCAGACTGATTTCCTCACACTCGCCTATCATTTAATATACTAATGACCTCCAAATCCTCATTTCTAATTCAATCATCTTCTGAGTTCCACACAAGCATGTCCAGCTCCCTCCACCTGAATGCCCTCACCTCCATTCACTCAGTCGCACCAACAGAAATATAAAAATTGGCCAGGCACGTTGGTTTACACCTGCAATCCCAGCACTTTAGGAGGCCGAGGCAGGAGGATCACTTGAGCCCAGGAGTTTGAGACTGGCCTGGGAAACACAGGGAGACTTTGACTCTACAGACAATTTAAAAAAAAAAAAAAAGAAAGAAAGCCAAGAATAGTGGCTCACGCCTATAGTCCCAGCAACTCAGGAGGCTGAGGTGGGAAGATCGCTTGAGCCCAAGACACTAAGGTTGTAGTGAGCTATGATCACACCACTGCACCTCTGACTGAACCACACAGCAAGATCCTGTCTCCAGAAAAGAAAAAAGAAAGACAAGTATAGAAATCATCTAATCCACGGGTTTCCGGGGTGAAGGAAAAAGCGCTGGGTTCTAAATCTCGGCTCATAATTACTATGCATTTCTTAACAACTGCCACAAAATATAATTTTTACTAATTTCTAGGAAAACCTACAAATTAATATTTTATATACTATTTGTATTGTTTTGTGTTTCTATATTAGCTGAAAACGCACTTTTCAACATCATTTTCCTGTGTCTCCCTCTCAGTAATTTCCCCCACCTTTTCCATTCTGTAACCAAAAAGCTAGCAAGGCATTTAGCTTTCCCTTAAATAAATTAATCACACAAAATTACCTCACTACATTCTGATCTTTAATTTATATGAATACAAAGTGCACCAAGCTTTGCAAACATAGTGTTCAAAGCAGTTGGGAGAGTTATTTGCAGGACACACTGCAAACAATTTGCCCTCAAATGCAGACGTGTTTTGAGCAATACGCTTAGTATACGCTTATGCAGAAGAAAAATGCCAATCTGGCTTAGTATACACTTATGCAGAAGAAAAATGTCAATCTGTTACATAATTTCTTTTCTTATAACTTTCCCTAGGAATAGAGAAAAAGTGACAAAATATTAAAGAAAGTTTCAAATACAGTACCCTTACAAATAAAATAGAAAATAAATTACTCAGAAAACACAATTTGGAACAGACTTTGATGAGGTGGAATTGTACAAAAATCTCATCCTTAGGTAGCTTCAAGGCATAAAATGCAGGAAAGTATCTCAAATTCTGTCAGGCATGCAATTATCCCATGAAACCACAACTTTAGGAGCTGTGTGTGTGTGCATATGTGTAACACAAAGTGTGTTACTGAATGAACTAACAGGACCAATGCAAGTAATACCATTATAGCACACCATAAGCTTTCCCCTAATTAAAACATGACATTCTTTCATAATTCTAAGCATGTACATTTCTGGAGAACATTATCTGTACAGGCATTTATAATGAAACATTCTATAAGAAATTTAGCCTTCAATTAGTTTTCTCTAGCTACTTTCAGTTTTTTTTTTTCTTTGTTTATTTAATTATATTTCTTTCCAACTTTTATTTTAGATTCAGGGGATACACGTGCAATCTTCCAGTTCTTTGCTGTTTCCTCACTATGTTCTCAAATTTACTTGGTTGTCTCATAAAAGAGCCTGATGTTTTAATTTCTTGGCTTCTCAAGCTTAAGGTCTTTTGCAGTGTTGAAAACAATCTTACAGTTCTTCAAAATGGAATGGTTGATATTACAAAGTGGTATATTTTAGGGGAAAAATGTTCAAATAATAGAAGGATTCTCAGCACAGCCATTGAGTCAGTAGTGCTAGAGGGTATATTCTCTTTTCTTGAGTATTTGGTTCCACAAGTTTCTTCAGGGTCAACTGTAAACTAAATATCAAAACTTAAGTGCTTATCACCATGTATTACAAATAAAATATACTATGACCTCATTTTACTATTCTGTGTAATTTCAGAACATTTTAAAATTTATCTTTTCTACTCCATTTATTTCCAAAATACTTTTTAAAATTGCAATTTATAGTCTATTTGCATTCAAAATACTTTAGAAATAAAATACAAGTAGGTTAAAAATCATATCTTTCTCATCATTTGATGAAGAGTATCCATATTCTTCCCAAAACAGCAACATTTTCTCAGCACTACATTTCAGTAGGAAAGCATTGTTAACATCGTTTTGAATGTAAAATGTCCTTGTTAAGATTGTTTCTTATATTGATTCCTGATGAAAGACAAAACATATGGCTTTGATTTATACATATTTAAACCAATACCTGTCACACTTACACACGATGCGTTTCTCTTCACTGACAGTGGAGCTAGTATGTTATGGCATACACGTCAGGACTGGCTGATCTAGCGGATGGAATCAGCAGTGTGTCCCTTGGCTGCCTCTTTCGTAACTACTCAGCTCTTCCACCCTGAGCTGAGCAGCTGACCATTCACTGTGAAGCTTGTTGATGACTGATAGAAATGCTGATACTCTATATCGCTCGGCAAAAAGAGAAGCATTCTTGTAGCTAACAGACTATTAAGGAGCTTAGCTTGTATGTACCTAAACCATATTCATAGGCCAAGACTGCAGAAAATGACTCATTTAGAAAAATATTTTATTTCTCAAATGAATCTCAGAGATTAACTAGTGCTTCATATTTGTCCTGTGAGTCCTGCTGGAAGTTCCTTTGCTCCCAAGGTGGTGCAGACACACGCTCCACAGCCCCGAGCAGACACGCGCTCCACAGCCCCGAGCAGACACGCGCTCCACAGCCCCGAGCAGACACGCGCTCCACAGGGCCGAGCAGACACGCGCTCCACAGCCCCGAGCAGACACGCGCTCCACAGCACTGATCTTAGTTTGCTACATGCTACCTAGCAGGTATGTAACATACCTCATTTTCTGGTTTTGTGTTCAAGTTCCAGCTTTCTCTCTTACTCACTTCGCCAATTACTATATGAAAAGCAAGTTGCTAGATTGGTAACTGAGTTTATAAAAATAAAAACAGGAAGCAAGATGTTAAGGGCTGTTATTACTGTCATTATCTTATATCCAGCATTTCCTTTAATCTTTGTAACAATCCATGAGCTAGGTATTTTTATTCTAATTTAAAGGAGAAAAGTGGTTAGGTTTGTATTTAGTGCCACTTCGTGACTGACCAGTCAACATTTGGGAACACATTTTAGGCTCTTTGTTCCCAAACTAAACTCGGATATGAACATTCACACATCCTGATGCCTCTACATTCTCTATTTCCTGACTGACATTTGGTTAAACCATGAAGAAGTAGTGACCAGCCAACTCTCAACAGTGAAACAGGCTCCATTTAGGTGACTTTTTATACAGATAGCTTCCCAAATCCCATACTACATCTATGATATCAGACACTTGAGGAATGGGCATTCAGA
Organism: Mandrillus leucophaeus; assembly: GCF_000951045.1. Taxonomy (NCBI): domain Eukaryota; kingdom Metazoa; phylum Chordata; class Mammalia; order Primates; family Cercopithecidae; genus Mandrillus; species Mandrillus leucophaeus. The sequence continues at coordinate 2,062,071 of NW_012102809.1, forward strand.
ATGTTTTCTTTAGGTATATGGCCGGATTCAGGAACCAATGGTTTAGAAAACTACACCTCAGAAATCTTAGGTCCTGTAATTGCTGTCGAAAGCAGACTAGAATCCAAGATTCCCAACTGGAAACCCTGGGAACTTTTCACAGTGCCACAAAGATATGCTTTAAAAGGCAGGGGGGTCTCTTTCACAAATATATTAGATCTGAGCACAGAAAACCATTCAATCCTTGGTTCGTTTAAAGCAGCACAGGCAAGCCTAAGCAAGGAATAAATCAAGCAGCGAAGATTTAATGTGAATCCAAAAAATCAGGAATAAAGGAGATGAAAACTGGTGAAGATACTAAAAAATGGAAAGGGAAAATGACTGTTATTACAGAATGTGATAAAAGCTGCCAATGTCAATGACAAATGGGATCTTCATCTCTATCAGAATTCAACAAAGTATTGAAAAACACATGTTACTGTACTCTCCAAAACAGATTGCTTATATTTATTTTGAACACAGCCTCAATGACCAGTAGGAAAAAAGTGGTCTAACATGTCACTGACATACAAGAAAAATACTTGAAGATATAATGGCTGAAAACTGTCATAAATTGATAAAGACTGTAATCCTTCTGATCCAAGAAACCCAACGGACCCTGAGCAGGATAAACACAAGAAAAACACATAGCACATCAGGTCAGGCATTGTGGCTCATGCCTGTAATCCCAGCACTTTGGGAGGCCGAGGCAGGCAGATTACAACATCAGGAGTTCAAGACCAGCCTGGCCAATACGGTGAAACCCCGTCTCTACTAAAAATACAATAATTAGCCAGGTGTGGTGGCAGGCACCTGTAGTACCAGCAACTCGGGAGGATGAGGCAGGGGAATCGCTTAAACCCAAGAGGCAGAGGTTGCAGTGAGCTGAGATTGTGCCATTATATTCCAGCCTGGGTGACATAGCGAGACTGTCTCAAAAAAAAAAAAAAAAAAAGAAAAGAAAAAGAAAAACACATAGCATATCAAAATCAAATTACCCTAAGCTAGTGATATAGCAAAAATGCTGCAAAGTGAAAAAGACCCACAGAGAAACAAACACAAGGATAATGAGATTACTTGTCAAAATGTTAAACAGAATCTAATGTAAAAAGAGTTTTAAAGTGCTAAAAGTCACTAGTATTCTATATCTATGAAAATAATACTCAAAAAGGTAAAATGAAGATGTTGGCTGAGAGAAACAAGAGCTGAAAAAATTCACTGAGAGCAAACAGAAACTACATGAAATATAAATGTAATGTTCAGACTAAACAAAAACTATACCAAATAAAAACTTCCATCTATGTAAAGAAATGAAGAATGTGAGAAGTGATAAAGATGTGGGTAAATAAGCCTTTTAAACATTTAAAAATTGTTTTAAAAATTATTTAAAGCCAAAATAATAAAACTATATTGCAGGGTTAAAAACATGGGGAAATAAAATCTATGAAAACAATAGAACAAAGACCAAATGAGGAAATGGAAGTACATTATTGTCTACCTCTTACATTATATGGGAAGTGATATAAACTGTCTACAAATAGAGAGAGATAAGATGAAAGTGCATATTACAAAATCTAGAGAAATCATTTTTTAAAAAATCAAACAGGTATAAACAAATAAGATAAAGATTTAAAAGAATGCTTTAAATATACCCAATTCAACCCAAATAAGGCAAGAAAAGACGGGGGAAAGGATCCAAGAACAAATGTGACAAATAAAAACCGAAACATTAGAACGGCTTAACTCAGCAAAGGACATGAACAGACATTTTTCAGAAGAAGACATACAAATGGCCAACAAGCATGAGAAAAAATGATCAACATCTCTAATCAGGGAAATGCAAATGAAAACCACAATGAGGTATCATCTTACAATAGTCCGAATGGCTATTACTAAAAAGTCAAAAAATAGAAAATGTTGGTGAGGATGCAAAGAGAAGGAAACACATATGCTGTTGGTGGGAACGTAAATTAATACAAACTATATGAAAAACAGTATGGAGATTTCTCAAAGAACTAAAAATAGAACTACAATTCGATCTAGCAATCCCACTACTTGGTATCTACCCAGAGGAAAAGAAACAATTATATAAAAAGGATACCTCCACTCATATGTTTATCACGGAACTATTCACAATAATAAAGATGTGGAATCAGCATACAGGTCCATCATTGGAAGACTGGACTGAAAATGTGGCATATATACCATGGAATACTACTCAGTCATAAAAAAGAACAAAATCAGGGCCGGGTATGGTGACTCATGCCTGTAATCCCAACACTTTGAAAGGCTGAGACAGAAGGATTGCCTGAGGCCAGGAATTCGTGACCTTCCTTGGCAACACAGTGACATAGTGAGACTCAGTCTCTAGAAAAAAAAATTAAAAATTAAAAATTAGATAAGCGTGGTTGCACATTACCTATAGTCCTGGCTGCCTGGGAGGCTGAGATGGGAAAACCCATTAAGCCTAGGACTTGAGGCTGTGATCAGCCATGATTATGCTATTGCATTCTTGTCTGGGCAACAGAGCAAGACTCTATCTTCAGAAATAAAAAGTAAAATAAAATAAGAACAAAATCACATCTTTTCTAACAATGTATATGAAACAAGAGGCCATTATCTTAAGTGAAATAGCTCAGAAACAAAAATTCAAATACTGTATATCCTCACTTATAAATGGGAGTTAAATAATGTGTACACATGGACATAGAGAGTGGAATAAAAGATACCACACAGGCTTGGAAGGGCAGGAGGAGGGTTAGGGATGAGAAATTATGTAATGGGTATAACGTACACTATTTGGGTGATGATTACACTAAAAACCCAGATTTCACCACCACACAATATATCCACGGATCCAAACTGCACTCACACCCCCTAAGTTTATACAAATACAAATGAAATAAAATTAAAAGACTGTAACTTAATTAGGTGAATAAGTACATTAAGTGAAATGGTCTAAACACTCTAATTAATAGATTGTCACACTAGATAAAATTGTAAGATTCAATAATACTTTTTTTATGTGAAATATAAGCATGAAGACAGATTGGTTAAAAGGATGGACAGTTTTATCATGCAAACACTAATGAAAAGAAAGCTGGGTGGTTTCAGCTACAAAATATAAAGAACCTGGGTTTATCACTAGTCCTCACAATAAGAAAAATGCTGAGGAAGTGGAAAACCAATGACTTTTCTTAGGTCCATCTGAGAATTTAGGTCACAGGGCAAACAACCACATTAAAATTATTATTTTTTATTTTTTTTCTGGAGAGACAGGTGAATATAGAGAATGGCAGTTGAGATTGGCTTATCTGAAGGAGAAACCACCAGGAAAATCAAAATGGTACTTCAGTGAATTGCTGGGGAATGAATATGCACTAGCTTGGGAGTTTAAAAAGTCCCAGGAGCCCCAACTTAGAGGAATCCCCAAACGTTTAAGAATTTTACTTCCAAGAACCCCAAGACAATCGTTACGGTGAACATCAGAGAAAACCCCTCCTGTTGCAGGAACAGTCTGGAAATACGCCAAGGGTGTTCTGGTCTCCCTAACAAAAACCTGCCTTCTCAGGGAAAATGCTTCAACAAAGCCTTCTCTGACCTGGGGGAAAAGCAGGAACTCAGCTCTGGCCGTATCTATCTGTCCTGTCTCCTTTGAAAGAGAAAGAAAAAAACTGCTAAGAAACAATTCTGAAGTCACAGGCCAGAAACTCAGCCTTATTTTTAAAATAGGACCTTACCAACATTCATCACCAGGGCTTCCATATAGTAAGAGTGGATTACAACTGAGAGAGCAGTAAGCCACAGACTCTATTTAGGAAACAGTTCTCAGGGAATCCCACACAAGAAGGGGAAGAAACAACATCACAAGTAAACTAGAGAAAACTAAAACCTCTGGCACCGACAGCTACAGCAAATACTAAGCAAAACCCAGCTCATAGTCAGGTTAACATAAAACCTCACACTAAAAGCTTGCTATCTCAGTTCCTATTACTTGATAAGTTAAGTCCAGCTTTCAACAAAAAATGACAAGGTCATGACAAAAGAAAAACAAGAAAAACCACCATCTAAAAAAACAAAGTAAGCATTAGAAACAGATTCACATATAACAGATTTTTTAATTATCATATAGGGGAGTTAAAATAATTACGATTAATATTTTAGGGCCCTTAATGGAAAAAGTAGACAACATACAAGAAGATACGTGTAATGTAAGAAGAAAGATGGGAAAAAGAACCAAAAGAAAACGATAGAAATCAAAATACTGACAGAAATGAGTTCCCTTGACATGACCACAGAAAAAGTCAGTGAGCTCGAAGATATATCAATAGAAGCATCGCAAACTAAAATGCAGAGAATGTCCAAGAACTGTGGGACCATTACAAAAGATGTAACCAACATGTAATGAGAATGCCAGAAAAAGAGCAAAGAAAGGAAGGAGAAGAAGAAATATTTAAAGTAATAATGGCTGAGAATTGCCCACATCTAGCAACAAATACCAAATCAAAAGTCAAGGAAGCTCAGAGAACACCTGAGAGGATAAAAACAAAACAAAACAAAACATATATACATATATATAGATAGACACATATATATAGGCATATCATAACTGCAGAAAACCAGAGAGTATCTTCAAAGAAGCTTGTCAAAAAACAAGCAAGCCAAAAGAGAACTGTATGAAATATTTTAAAGTATTAAAAGAAAAACACCCAACAAACTAAAATTTCATATACAACAAAATTATCCCCCCAAAAATAAAAATAAAAACTTTCTAAGGCAAACAAAACTGAGGGAATGTGTTGCCAAGAGACCTGCCTGGCAAGAAACACTGAAGGAAATTCTTCAGCGAGAAGGAAAATTATATAGGTCAAAAACTCAGGAAACAACAACCATTAAAAAAAAAAAAGAGAAGAAACAAGGGTAAAATAAAATTGTTTTTATTCTCAACTGATTTAATATGTAACTGTTCGAAGTGATAACAGAAACGAAACAACATATGGGTGATTATAGCATATGGATAAGTGAAAAGAAGGACAGCAATGTTTTAAGAGGTGGAAGGGAGACGTTGAAAATACTCTAAGTACAAAGTACATGAACTATCTGTGAAGCAGCATACTGTTATTTAAAAGTGGATTTAAATTAGCTACTAATGTATATCCCAAACTTTAGGGCAGCCACTGAAAATTTTTTCCAATAAGTATATTTGGTTAAGGCAGGAGAAAAAATAGAGTAATATGAAATGCTTAATGAAAATCAGAGAAGGCAAGAATAGAGAGGAAGATGAAGAATAAAATATAACTGCAAAAAATAGAAAACTGATACAAATATCACAGATATTAATTCTACCATATCAACAATCATTTTCAATGTAAATAGTTTAAATATACTCATTAAAATACAAAGAATGACACAGTGTATAAAAAATAAGACCCGACTATATGTTGTCTATAAGAACCTCACCTTGAAGTATAAAGTCACAGGTAGATCAAAAGTAAAGGGATGGATAAGTGTGTATCATGCCAACACTAATCAAAAGATAGTTGAAGTAGGTATATTAATCTCAGAGAGAACAAAAAAATTATCAGTAGTAAGGAAGATATTATGTAATGATAAAGGGGTCAATTCTCCAAGAAAACATAATAATCCTTAACAAGTAAGTACCCTACAAAAGAACAACAAAATTCATCAGACATGACTGATAATGCAAGGGGAAATAAAGCCATTTTTAGAAATGGAGACTATACATCACCCTCTATCAGTAATTCACAGGTCCAACTGGCAGAAAATCAGCAAGGACATAGCTGAAGTGAAAACCACCATCAATCTGCTAAAAAGACTTAACTGATATTTACTGATTACTTCAGAGTACACATTCTCTTCACTGTCACATAAAACACTAAGATACACCATGGATGGGATCATAAAACACACAGTAACAAAATTCCAAAAACAGAAATTAAACTGTACCCTCAGATCACAACAAAATTAAATTTAGAAAATATTTGGAGATTAAATTCGCATACTTCTAAATAAAAAATAGATCAGAGAAGTATCAAGATAAATGTTTAAATATTTTTAACTAATAAAAGTAAAACTACAATTTATCAAAATGTGTGGGATGCAGGAAAAGCAGTGCTTAGAGGAAAATGTATAGTATTGAATGCAACATTAGGAAAGAGGAAACTTCTAAAATCAATAATCTTAGGAAACTAGAGAAAGAAGGGCAATATAAACCTAAAGCAAGCCAAATAAAATAGAGCAGTCCCTCTTATCTGTAAGGTGTATTTTCCAAGATCCCCAGTGGATGCCTGAAACTGCAGACAGTACCAAATCTGACTACTATGAATTGGAACACGTTTGTTCATGTCTTCTACCCACAAATTTAATGCCTTCCCATCTTAACGACATTTATCATGCACTGTGGCCCAACTTTCGTAGTTCAGCAAAACTAGCAAAACAGTAAAACTAGCATGACTTTTTCTTTCCCATTTTAAGAATAGAATATTCATTCTTAGCAATCTCAGTTTATGGTTTTTTCCTTTCCTTGTTGAGAGCTTTCACCTTAAAGGAAGGCTAGGTGTAGCGGCATAGGTCTGTAATCCCAGCGCTTTGGGAGGCCAAGGCAGGCAGATTGCTTGAGCCCAGGAAATAGAGACCAGCCTAGGCAAAACCCTGTTTCTGAAAAAAAAAAAAAAAAAAAAAAAAACAGAAAAATTATGCAAGCATGGTGGCACACAACTGTAGTCCCAGCTACTTGGGAGGCTGAGATGGAAGGATTGCTTGAGCCTGGGAGGTTGAGGCTGCAGTGAGCTGTGGTTGCACCACTGCACTCTAGCCTAGGCAACAGAGCAAGGCTCAGTCTCAAAAAAAAAAAAGCAGAAAGCAGAGATGAAAATACACACGATTGTCCAGAAAACAAACAACAGAGAATCAAGGAGTACTTCCAGAAATAAAGGGGAATCTATCAGAATAAAAAAGTTATCAATTAATAAAGAAGGCATAACCATCCTAAATGTGCATGGACCCAATAATAGAGCTACAAAACATATAATGCAAAAACTACCACAACCAAAAGAGACAGACTCAAATTCAGAATTATTATTGGATATTTCAACTGTTTCATCAGTCATTGCTGAAAGTAGAGAATAGGAAATCGAGAAAAAACACTATCAACTAACTTGAACTAATGGACAATTAATGAACACTATATTTAAGAACAGATGATTATGTATTATTTTCAAAATGCTCATGTAGTAAGACTATATGGTGGACCAAAACCATGTTTCCATAAATTTAAAAGGATCAAAATAACAAAGAAAATACTCTCTAACAACAATAGAATTAAACTATAAATCAATAAAAACAATTTCTAGAAAACATGCAAATACTTAGAAAGAGCATATTTCTAAATAAACCATGGGTCCAAGAAGTCAGAAGAGAAATTAGAATATATATTTTAATTGATTGAAAATTATATCAAAAATTTCAGTCAGCAAAGGCAGTGCTGAGAGGTTAATTATGGTTTTAAACACTTACAAAGAGCAGAAAGATCTAAAACACATAATCTAAATTTCATCCTGAGAAGCTAAAAAAAAAAAACAAATCGATCCCCAAGTAAGTAGAAGAAAAGAAATAAACATAAAAGCTGAAAGCAATGAACTGCAAAGGAAAAACCAACAGAGAAAAATTAATGAAGCCAAAGGTAGTTTGTTGAAAAGATCAATAAAATGAAGAAACATTTACAGGTAGCGCTGAAAGGACAGTGGGGGAGACAAGACACAAAATTATCATACCGGGAATGAAAGCAAGTTATCTGTAGATCTTACAAATATTAAAAAAGAAATGCTATAACCAACCACAATTGATTCTTTTTCTTTTCTTCTTTTTCTTTTTTTTCCCCGAGACAGAGTCTCACTCTGTTTGCCAGGTAGGAGCACGGTGGCGCTATCTCTGCTCACTGCAACCTCCGCCTCCTGGGTTCCAGTGATTCTCCTGCCTCAGCCTCCTGAGTAACTGGGATTACAGGCGCCTGCCATTGCACCCAGTTAATTTTTGTATTTTTAGTAGAGACAGGCTTTCACCATGTTGCTCAGCCTGGTCTGAAATTCCGTACCTCAGATGATCCTCCTGCCTCAGCCTTCCAAAGTGCTGGGATTACAGGTGTGAGCCACCATGTCCAGCCCACAATTGACTCTTTAACAACATGGGAATTAGGGGTGCCAACCCCCCTTGCAGTTGAAAATCCATTTATAACTTTTTACTTCCCCAAAATTTAATTGCTAACTGCTTACTACTTACTGCTGACTGAAAGTCTTAACCATTGATTAATACATATTTCATATGTTATATGTATTATATACTGCATTCTTACAACAAAGCTAGAGAAAAGAAAATGTTAAGAAAATTGTAAAGAAGGAAAAAACGTTACATTTCCAAAAAAGTCGTATCTAAAATTAAGCCATATTGTCACCAAGCCACCATTCTAACATTACTGAAGAAAGCTGCATATGCTGCAGTTATACTTGGTAAAGAATTAAGCTTGTTTGTATAAAATAGAAATAATTTTTTTTTTTTTTTGAGACGGAGTCTCACTGTGTTGCCCAGGCTGGAGTGCAGTGGCACCATCTCGGCTCACTGCAAGCTCCGCCTCCCGGGTTCAAGCCATTCTCCTGCCTTAGCCTCCCGAGTAGCTGGGACTACAGGCGCCCACCACCACGCCCGGCTAATTTTTTTTTTTTGTATTTTTAGTAGAGACGGGGTTTCACCGTGTTAGCCAGAATGGTCTCGATCTCCTGACCTCGTGATCCACCCACCTCGGCCTCCCAAGGTGCTGGGATTACAGGTGTGAGCCACCGCGCCCGGCCAGAAATATTTTTTAAATTTAAAATGTTCAACTTAATTCAAAATATTGTGCCATCCATAGGTTTCCTCACCCTGCCTGTCATCCACAAAAACCTTTACAATTTTTGTTTCTTCATTGAATCTTCAGCTACAGTTCTGTATAACTTTTATTTTCTCAGAGTATTAATTTGAATCTTCTGTATCTACTGGCAACAACCTGACATATAATCTGCCTTAAACTTTTAAGGTTTATAATGATTTTAGAACACAATTACACTGATTCTATGACTCAAATCATATCTAAACATACATAGCTTCACATAATGGAGCAGTAAGGAGTTATGCAAAGTTTTTGACAGTGATTTTGTTGAGACATCATTCCCATACCATGTAATTCACCCACGTAAAGCGTACAGTTCAATTTCAGTAACACACTGATGGTTGCTGAGCAACCATCAACATAGTCAACTTTAGAACATTTCTAACCCTCTCAAAAGAAACCTTATGCCCCTTTTAGCAGTCGCTGGCCATTTGTCCCCAATCCCCCAACTCTAGACAACCACTAGTCAGCCTTCTATGCCTATAGATTTATCTATTCCAAACTCCTCATATTAACGGAATCATAATATGTGGTGGTTTTTACTAACTGGCTTTTTCACTTACCATAATGTTTTCAAGGTTCATCCATGTTGTAGCATAGGTATTTCATTCACTTTTTGTGACTGAAAATATTTCATTGTGTGTACAGATAAATTACATTTGATTTATTTGGACATTTGGTTGCTGTCATCTTTTGGCTATTATAAATAATGCTGCTGTGAACATTCATGTACAGGTTTTTCTATGAATATGCATTTTAATTTCTTTGGAGTATATATCTAGGGATGGAATTGCTGGAGTACATGGTAACTTGACATTTAACCTTTCAAGGAACTGCCCATCTATTTTCTAAAGTGGCTACATCACTTTACATTCACACCAGCAGTGTATCAAAGTTCCCATTTTTCCACATCCTCATCAACGTTTGGTAAGATCTTTTTTATTATAGCCACCCTAGTAGATGTGAAATGTCACCTCACTGTGGTCTTGATTTGCATTTCCCCGATGGTTAGTAATGTTTTTATGTGCTTACTGACCACTGACAGTGTATAGAAATACAAATGATTTTTATATATTGATCTAGCATCCTGAACCTTTGCTGAATTATCGGCTGAAATAATTTTTAGTGGATTCCTTATGATCATCTATATACAATATAAGATGATGTCATCTCCAAATAGAGATAGTTTAACTTCTTCCTTTCCAATGTAGATGTCTTTTGTTTCTTTTTGTTGCCTAACTGCTCTAGCTCCAGTCTCCATGCAATGTTGAATGAAGCAGAGACAGCCCATAATCTCCTCTTGTTACTCATCTTAGAGGGAAAACATCCTATCTCTCACTATTAAGTATGATATTACCTATGAGTTTTTTCTAGATCCTCTTTTTCAGGTTGAAGACGTTCTCCTTTTCCTTTTTTTTTTTTTTAATTTTATTTATTATTTATTTATTTATTTACTTATTTATTTATTTGAGACGGAGTCTCACTCTGTTGCCCAGGCTGGAGTGCAACGGCATGATCTCAGCTCACTGCAATCTCTGCCTCCCTGGTTCAAATGATTCTCGTGATTCTCCTGCCTCAGCCTCCCAAGTAGTTGGGATTACAGGCACCCACCACCATGCCCGGCTAATTTTTGTATTTTTAGTAGAGACAGAGTTTCACCATGTTGGCCAGGCTGGTCTCGAACTCCTGACCTTAGGTGATACACCTGTCTCGGCTTCCCAAAGTACTGAGATTACAGGCATGAGCCACCTCACCCCGCCAGAAGTTCTTTTATTCCTAGTTTGGTGGCTATTACCATGAAAGGGTGTTCTATTTCTTCAAATGTCAAATTTTTCTGCATCTACTAAGACCATTATGTGGTGTTTGCCCTTTGTTCTACTGATATTACAGCAGTCAAATTTTGTATGTGAAACCAACCTTGCATTCCTGAGATAAATCACACTTGGTCATGGTGTATAATCCTTTGTATATGTTGCTTCATTCAATCTGTTAATATTTTGTTTTGGATTTTTGCATCTATTCAGAGAAGATATTGGGATACTGTTTTCTTGTGATGTCTTTGACTGCTTCTTGATACTTAATATCATATGTTTAACCTAAAATCTTAAACTGTCAAAAGTCCAGAAAACTGCTATGAGCCTTAGGAGTTTATATATGTATGACTGATGCTGCATATATTCATATTTGTTCCAAGAAAATAGTATTTAAGGCTAGCCTTGAGAACAATAAAAGTATGCAGAAAAATTGAAATTGTTGACATTCAATATGTATGCCTAAAGGTCATAATTTAGGGGTAAATAAAAACAATGTACATATCAGTTATGAGAGATTACACAGAGAATGCTAAACAGCAAGATTTACAAACTAAGATTATATAAAAATAATCTGAAGTGTCTTAATATTTTATTGGTTCTACTTTAGTGGAGGCAGAATACTTTTTTTAGTTTACCTTTGTAAAAGTAGTAAAATTACTATAGATAATACTTTCTGCATGCTTTAATACATCATGAGAAAACACTACAAATGCATCCAGAGGCATATATTTTTTTAAAAATCAAATCATTAGAAGAATTTAGCTTCCATGTGAGTAGGTGCATTGTTTTTAGGTATTACTGTTGTCCTAAATTTGCCTAATTTTCTCTTTCAGTGTTTATTCTATTAACAGAATCATTCTCTTCACTTACATTAAAATCATTAGATTTATTGTTTCTGTTTAACAGCACACGGAGTATTACTTTAAAAAATTTAAAATCCCATACTGCGTATGTGCTTATCTACTAAGCATATCTGGAAAAATAAAACAAATGTGAAAGGTTTTGTAAAATCATCTTCCTCTAAATTTCTGTCCCAGTTCTACCCCCAGCTGAGATGGTCTTGAGCTTCCTCCTTCTCCCAGCTGCTTCTCCTGCATTTGGCTTTAATCAGGTGCAGAGCAGGAACTCCACATCCTGTTGCCTTACTCTGATTAGGAGGAGTCAAATTCTACAAATTGGCAGGTTTCTGCTTGTAGTGATTCTATTTGATGAATCATTTGCTTTTAAGTATTTGAAAAGGGCCATTAGTGAAGCAGCAGCCCAGCTTGTTGCTATTTTCCGGTCTATTTATAACCAGCCGCTCTAAGGAGCCAAATGCTGATCCTCTTTATCTACTGGAACCTCAAATTTAGGAATGAAACAAGGAATGGATAGTCACCTAATTCTGAAATAAAAACAGCAGAGATCAACAGATGAGACACTAGTTGTAGTGGTCTTAAGACCCTTAAGATAGTCAATTAACAGACTAAGAGATCTGGGTGTCTTTTTCCTAATAATAAAGAAACATAAAATGAGTGTTTAAAGGCTCAGTCCAAAAACTTAGGAATTCAATCACTAGAAACAATAAATTCATAAGTAAAGATACAAAGTGGAAAAAAAATTCCAAAAATGAATATAATAAGTAAAATATTTGTGGCTCTCTTAGTCTCCAGGTCTTGTGTTAACCTCAATTCCTAACACTCTAGTCCCAGTTTTGCAAGTTGGCAGCATTTTGGACAGGTAAAACATAGCAGTTATATCCACTAACAACAGCATTCCAACCTCCCGTCCCCACCCATCTGTGGAAATGCCTCTTCACCACACCACACACCCTGCACTCCTGGGCTCCAACCGCTCTGTAAGGCGATACTAACAATGCGTGCACCACCCAGCTGGTCGGGTGGCAAGGAGCCAGGCCTCCTCAGCTGGATAGTCTTGATTTGGAGGTTGTGAAATGGCAGTCTCATTAAGACTTGGCCACTGTCTCTTTCTCAACATCATTAAATTGCTAACACAGCAGGCCCAACATCAAATGGCCTTTGTGTAATCCTAATAAGCCAAAGGATGAGAAAAGCTGGACTTGAGGATGAGGGAATGCTTTTCATTGAAACCTGAGTTTTATAGCCTGACAGGCTGCCTAAGCCTAACAAGGCAACAGGGTATGGAAAGATGACACAGGCAACTCTAACAAGTTGTACCAAAAGTAGAAGACGCAAAACCAGAAAAACAGGGAACAGGGTCTAAAAAAACTAAAATGGAGCAAAATCTAAAGAAAATCTCATAGGAAGGTGAAGAAAAATTCAAAGCAAATATATCAGCCAGGGTAGGAAGGGCAAACCTTCAAGGTATTAATTGTAAATGGGTGGATATAGGATACACACAATGGCAGTAGCTCTTAATCCCTAACTGGCATAAAACCCGTGCTCTGAAAGACAAGTGACAATTTTGTGGAACTTTCCTGGTATTCTTTTGCATTTGTGAGATTCATGAGATTAAGAGCACCATAGTGATGCTACACAATATTTAAAATAACACTGGAATTCAATGATTTTTAAAATTCAAATTTTAGAAGAAAAGGAGTGGAAAATATCAGAAATGAGATGACCTGTTAAATCTGCTCGCGATAATGCACATTACAAAATAAAAATCACCACCACATTTAACAGTACAAAACTGAACTTAGCTACACAAGATTTGTCATTATCCAAACTCAACGTTCTAGTGCACAGAAGCATTTTAGACGACAAAAATCTGTATTTTTGAATTTCATTCTATTGACTGCATATTTGATGAAACAGGAAAACAGCAATCCCAAAAGAGCAAAGATTTTACTTTATATGTAAAACACAATTGGATATCAGTTAATTAGAAAGCAGCTCAGCCAATAATAGTGAACATTTAGAACACACACAGAGAGCTTCCAAAACTCCAGTAAGCGCTCTGTCTGAGGAATAATAAAAACTCTTCAGGCATGTGTCTTTTAAGAATTGTGTGTTAAATCTAAATTTATGTAATTAGAGGGTTTTAAAAAAAATTATTTATAATTTCCTAATTTATTTCATTAAATACATAGATCCTGGAACTTCTTGCAAACAATGTCAGCTAATAATGACGTAGGACCTAGAATCTAGGTAAATGGTTGTCAAACTGTGTTTCCGGAGTTGTTCTGGGCATTTTTCAAACAGCTGGCTTGAATTTCATTTTACACTATAGGAAAACTACATTCAAATTCACATGTAAGTGACACTGACTTTTAAAACACTAGTAATTACCTAGATATGTACTGTCAAATTAAACTTATAGTCTGACTTTAGAATAAAGCTTCTCCTGCCATCTTTACATATACTCGAACCTTTCATTAACGACGATGGCCATAAGCTACAAAAGGACAGGACTTGTGTCTCCTCCTCATAATAACTATGGGTTGGATAAACTGTTTTGTGCCATAATTTTCAGAATTCAAACACAAGAAAACAGTTGAAACAGGTGAAACCTGAGGAGCCTTGGCACAATGAGACCCCTCTTGAGGGGCCTGTCTGTAGCTCCAGTGGACAGCATGCCACAGAGGGCAGAGGTGTGACACCAGGAGCATGTGCACTCCAAGAACTAAACACAGAATACAAAGGACTCTCTAAAGTAACTGTATTTGAAATATTCAAAGAGGTACAAGAAGGAAGTAAAGCCACAGGCAAGAAAAGGTAGATTTGAAGCAAGCACTGAACAGAACTTTCTTATGTTTAGTAAAATGGTCACAAAAATTATCACCAAATGGATAAGGTGAGTAGTAGACATCATGCTCTAAAAGAAAGAGATGAGAACATCATCCAAAATGCTGCACACAAACCAAAAAGTTAAAAATAGATGAAAGAGAATCTTAAAGATACGGAAAAGAGGCTGAGATGTTCCAAAATGTGCCTAATAAAAATTACATAGGAAAGAAGTAAATAATATGTGCGTGAAGCAAGGAGATATGATTGAGAATTTTCCATAATCAAAGAAAACCACAAATTCTCAGGTTAAAAGACACTGAACTGCATCCGAGATTAACCCACATCTGGATATACTGTGATACAACTGAGGAACATAATCAGGGAGAATTGCTTTTCACTTTCTAATAATCAAAAAGAGAAAAGAATCTTAAAAGGAGAGAAGAGATACTACTTAGAAAGGAATAACAATTACACCAATAGCAAAAATAGACAGTAAGAGATAATCGGATATTTTCATATTGCCAAGAGAAACTTACTGCCAATTTAGAATTTTGTAACTAGCCAAAATACTATTCAAAAGTAAAAGCAAAGTAGATATTTTTTTCAGACAAGACGGAGAGTTTATAACTCACACACCTTCACAGAAACTATCACCAAAGGACAGACTTTATCAAGAAGGAAGATTAACTCAAATTGCAGGAGCAGAAGGGCAGAAATAATAGTGAGTAAAGAAACTGGTGAACATATGGATACATCTAAACAATTACCAGCCTTATTTAAAAATAACAAAAATAAACAATGATTAATTTGAAAGAAAGGCAAACAAGAGAGAATGAAATTACTGGAAAGCAATAAATTGAAACATGGGAAGTAGCAGTTCAGAGTTAAAGTGTTCTCAGTAGGCAGCGAGAACTATTAATTAGATTTAGACTTCATCAAGTACGCATGTTAAAGTTAACTATAAAAGCAAAAAGAATACAAAGAGAAAGTATAAATTTGTAACCAACAGCCATGGAAAAGGAAATTAAGAAAATTCAATCAGACTAGTCAAAAGCAAGAAAGAAAAGAGAAGCAAAGAAAAAGGACAAAACATAAATTAACAAGATGGAAATCATCTCCTTTATATCAATAACAGCAATAAGTGTAAGTGCATTATTACCTATAAAAGGGAAAGACAGTAACTCTTAAGTTAAAAAAATACCTAATTATCACTCATACACACTGAAAAGCAAAAAAGGACAATTAATTGAAAATATTAGTAAAAAAAGAAATCCCAGGCAACTAGTTATAAAAAGAAAGTTGATTTAGCATTAATCCTTCTTTCTTTTAAATTCTAATACTAATAAGAATAAAAAAGTATACCACATACTAGTAAAAGTATCCACCAAAAGGATATGATAATCATACAACAAGGAGAAATAGATAAAACTATAATGACAGTGAGAGATTTTGATACTTTGTAGGAACATTATAGTCTTCAATGCAATCATTTAGAAAAAGATACTAAAATAAATAAGCCTAACATTCAACAGAAGAAGGAACAGAACAAAACAACTCAAAGAAAGAAGACATTAAAGTTGATTTTTATTTTTATTTTGTAAAGACGTCGAATTTGCTTCCATTTTTATTCACATGTTGTTAATGCCATTAAGGGCTTATATATTATTAAATATACTTGAAGAATTAAAAAACCATAACTATTAGTTCTGTAAATCTGATGGTGTTTTGTGTGTGTGTGTGTGTGTGTGTGTGTGTGTGTGTTGGTAAATATTTATTAAGTGCCTATTAAATGGTCAGGATAAAATGTTCATGTCAAGAAAATAAATATTTAGAACCAATACACATGCACACACTCACCCGCACATACATGCACAGTGGAAGATTTCTTTCTCTTTGTAATTGAAAAAAAAATCAAATCAAGCATTCACTTAACATTATACAGCTATTATCCTCCAAGTAAATTAAACTAACATACTGCATGAGTAATAAAAAGAATTTCCTAACACTTGTACCTTAACCTTTGGGTCTACAAATGAATGAATAAAGATGTATATAATGTAGCCAGCGGCTAGGTCAGTATGTTCTCTGGCAATCTGAATACATGTTTCAAGCTCAACTCAGTATGTAGAGAATACAAAATGGAAACAAAAAGGGCAAATTCTTTCTTAATTCTAAAAAACCTACATATGAAATTAACTGAATAATCAGCTCTGTAAATTATTCTACCAGTCACATGGTAAATTATCATGTCTCCCTTTCTCTAAGATGTTACATCTTTTTGTTAAAAAAAAATTTTTTTAACTGCTACATGGCCACATAGTCCTTAGAACTTTTTGACATTACCAAATAACTTTTTAAATTAATTTTAAGATTCCTTAGTACATTGTACTCAAATGTTCAAGTTTCACTATTTTTTTAATGTAAGAGGTTTAACTCTAAGAACAATTACTTTAGTTCAACAGATACCCACCAAAAACAGTGCTGAAAAGGCAAAGGGAGGTCAAAGGCCACCACCTGGTCCTAGGCGAGAGACCCCCTGGGCTTTCTGGCCATGTGGCTCGCTCTTTATCTCAAGGTGTGGAAAGCCTCCCAGCTTCTCTCACTTCAAACTCAAAAAGCTCCATCTAGTCTTAGTTCCCAAGCACACACCTTCACTCTCCATTCATGAGGTTCCATTTGTTCTGCTCTCCCAGTCCTCACACAAGTATCTTCAGAATGCATTATGGACTTAATGATGTGGAAAATAAGGATAACAAGAACACGCAGTCATGCAGAAAGATCTTTGCAATTTACACACGAGACATGAAGAGAAGGGTTAACGCACAGACCATCTCTCTTAGCATGGTATTCAAAACCACCAGCAGCTGAATCGACATTTTTATTTTCTACGTCACTGGCTACAGAAACAAACTTGTTGTGAATCTGTTTTGTAATTTGTACATGTTATCAGAAAAATTGTTTTAATTTTAGCATGAACATTTCCTAAAGTGCTCACAGCCACTCTCAATACTTCCTGGGAATTCCTCCCAGGACCTGGTTTGGATAATACCGATGGATACAGAGCAAAGTGAACTTCATAGAACCCAGTGTCTGTGGATGAGGCAGCCAGCTGCTAGGGCAACACAGACGTGGGATGTCAGTGCATATTAATCAAGCCAAAATTATCTACTTTGTAACATGACTGTTACAGCTTCATTAGTTTATTGAATATTGCCCAGGTGAAGACCTTTGTACTAATTCTGAGACGTTACGAAGAAATAGGAAATGAGGTAAATACCTTTTCCAAGGATCATATAAGAAAAAATAATATCAAAGAAAACATATAAAAATCCCCCCAGAAGTTATGGAATACATTTTAGCATGCACATAATCAAAAACATAATGGCAAACTAAGAACGGGAACCAGAGAATACAGTTTGAAACAAGATCATTGTGTCTAAATGGCTCCATGAAGAAGAGGACCCTGGCCGGTACTCAGGAAGTTGTAGCATTCTGATCTTATGAAGGGAGGGAGAATGAAGTCCTTGGAGAAAAACGTGGAGTAGATGGACAGGGCCAGAGGAAGGAGTGAACACATTTTGAGCAAGGACATTCTCTATGTGAGACTGGCTGTATGGGGAGAACAAGTGAAGGTAATGGGAGAAAAAAAGGCAGCCAGATATAGAGAGATTCACAGGTAGAAAGCTCTACAACCAGGGCTTAATTAATAATATTTTCTTTTCCTTTGAGTTTAGTATGCTCAGGAAGGGGCTAAGGTGATTTTATTTTCAAGCAGTGGATTTGAAAGATTTTTATTTGAATATATAAAATATGCAGAGATGGAGGGAGAAATTCTTGCAAGTCCAGGAGAAAAGTGTTAGGGTTTGGAATAGGAAATCATCAATGTAATGATAAGCATATTTGGCATGAGAGAGAAACAACAGCAGAACTTACTGCTGTCTGAACACGGCAGCTAAAGGCAAAGAAGATTCTTCCAAAAACAAATGTAAGGAAATAGACAGCAGAGTACAAGACAGTTATTAGAAAACAGGGTAAATGGCATATAATAATACAGACACAGCAAGAAGCCATAAATTTATATTTCATAATGTTTACAAAAAGTTTTTATTAAAAATATTTTAATGGAAAGTAAAAACTTCACAAAATGATCTGCATAATTTGAACATGTACAGTAGAAGAAAATGGAGGTTTTGTCATATTAATCAAATTGGCTATCAGGATACAATATGTAAACTTATTGCCACTGCGGAGTCCTTTTCTTCCATACTTTTGGACTCTTAAAAAAATTCTAGTGTCTATAGTTCTTTGAACAAAGGTTTTAAAAAGCTTCAAATATTTAAAGAAAAACAGAATTCTTGGCGAAAGCTACCGTTAAAGGGCCCATCTTAAAAAAATCTAGCTTGTAAAACAATATCTTGCATATTTCAATAAATTCTGCTTTAGATCTCCATGTTAGCTTTTTTGAAGAAACATCTTTATGTGTAAAATGAATACTTTCGTTCATACAAACAGCGTCTCATTCCATTTAGTGTAATTCGTAAGACTGCTTAGCATATGACATTGATATAAAATAGCCTTCTAAGATTAAAAGCAGCACAGACAAGTTCACTTAACTAAAGTTAAATATGTTTTAAGTTTCTCTAAGTGGAGAAAAGCTAAACATATTCTTAAACCCTAAATCATTTACCTTCTGCAATTATCTCATCCACCAGAACTCTAACATCAATCTGACTGGACTTTCATTTATGCTTTATAATAGGAAAAAATGACACATTTCCAAATTTAATTAACCAAAACAAAAATTCTTAGGACACTCCATGTAATTCTGAGTGGACTAAACAATACATCTTAGTCGCTCAGGACAAAAGGTCATTTGGAAGGGATGTGCCTTTAAGGGTTTACAAAGGCTTGATCTTCAGTCTTGTAATAAAAGAGGAAGCACATCTCAGCAGAGGAAGGATGCCCACTTTAAATAAGGAAATGGGCTTGCAGGATGCACACACGCTGCTTTCTATTAATGATAAGCACAGTCTACAAAAAGAGCCTCAGAATGTTTTAACTTTCATGTAGAATACCTGCAGAGAATGTCTAACATAAACAAAACGACAAGTAATGTGTCCACTCACCGTTTTATTAAATGATTTATGTGTTCATAATAGAGGCTAGTAAATACTAACGACTATATTCCAGTTAACAGCTGTAATTACTGGTGTGATGACTGTATGCCAGGATCAACGCCAATAATGTTTTGGGAGCAAAGCATACTTTAGGGGTTTATGAGGATAATTATACAAGATAGACGGCTCTGCTGGAAGATTTTTTTTTTCTTTTTTTTAACCAGAGGGAATGAGAAGGCAGAAATTAAGACCTTTACCATACCTTTTTAAAAGAACAGATTATTGTGTATGTTTAAGAACTGCAAAGCATTTTGTTAAAGTTTAATCTCTTTCAAGACAGAAAGTAAATCCAATCAAAATCCCACCAAATATCAATCTAAATTTAATTGTGGACATCATCTTTTGGCTTCTTCCATCTCTGCCTGTGTCTGTGTGTGTCTGTGTCTCACACACCTATATGTACACACACACCCTAACCAGATATTTTGCAACTACATTAAAATAAATCATAACATTTATTTAATTATTCAGCAGGTGACTGTCCAGTTTGTCAACTTACCCCGTCTCTGACTCCCCTCAAATTCCTTCTTAACCACCTATCAGTAATCCTCGGGGCATTCTGCTATTTCTTAACACCTCAACTAAGAGACATGAAAAGCAGATAAATTATCTACCTGGCAAAAATTCACTGCAAATTGTCCAGGGTATTGGTAATTTCCAAGAATTGTCTCTTACCCTGACAGGACAGTTTTGCCAGCTGCACCTGCAGTCCAACTCAACCTCTCCTCCCAGTGTAAGTGGCAAACTTAAAAAGCCTGGAAACACTTTGCTCATTTTACAACACTTGTGTCAGGCATCACTTCTATTATGAAATAATCTTGAATTGTGTTCTGGAGGGATCTGGGGCCAACCCCACGTTGGATCACATAAGTCTTACTAAGTGTATGCTTGGATTCCATGTGTCGCCCCAAAAGAAAAGCTTATCTTTAACAAATTTGTCTAAAATTTTGACATCAAAATTTATCAGAGAAATATTTTGAAGAAGGTACTTTAAATATACATTTAAATTTTGTGTCATTTTGAATTATATATTGGGGTGTACAGGAGCAGCATGTAATATTATCTTCTGCGCTGGGGGCCTCCTAAGAATTTTACTCAGGTCCTAATCAAACCTCTACAATGAAAACAGATAGCATGCATTACATCCAACTCGTGAACTGTCTTTCTCCCAGTGCTATGAGGACAGTCCAGAGAAGAGGGCAGGTTGGAGGAGGAGGGAAGCGGGTGCCCACACGGAGATCAACACACAGCCCATGTGGTTCCCGCAGCACGCTCTGCACACCCAGACAGATCCGTCACTGCTGGTGACTGTCCATCTCCTCCCCAAGAGTCTGTGCGTTTGGTCTTTGCAAGATCATTTCGAAATTAAAAGTGGGCAAAGATAATATATGCCTACATCTTCTTAAAGTATGTGTGGGGGTGGTGCATGGGAACACCTGTGTCAAATTTGTGATGCTGCAGAGCCAAGAAAAAGATAATGGAGGCATACCTGAATCTGATGGCTGTAAAGCACCTGAAGGATATTTTGCTGTTCTTCAGCATCTGTGAGTTTGTAGGAAGAGGTTAAGAAGGGGCACACAACTTCCAATGTTGTCCCAACCTCTATTTTACATGGACCTTGGTCCCTACATAAAATGCATATAAAACACTTTCTTATTTAAATTTCCCAAGGATTTGCAGCAGTTTGTACAACACACTTGGCCACAGTAAGTCTCAGGGCTCTAAATAACCTCTGGGGATGAATGACATGTGTGCAGAGAAGAATTTATAAGACTCACTCTATAACAGTTCCCTTGGAACTATTACTTTCTGAGGGTGAAGGCAATAGATTTTTTTTTTTAAGTAGTACAGTTGACAAACTACCCATTGGCTCCAAACAAGGCCGTGTGCGTTAGACAAACACAGTGAAACTGTTATAAAGTGGTTCGCTAGACTGTAGATATACTATAGCTCAAAATGTATTGCTTGGGGACATAGTGATATACAGCGTATGTTTCACTAAAATGTGAAAAAGCCTAGAACACAAGTATTATCTTTGTGACTCAACACCAATACAAAAACAAGGATTTTCTCCAATTCCTTTTATAAACAAAATAAATGATGACTGTATCAACTCTCTCACACGTAAAGATGATCACGTTACTCTCTATACCAGGGTCACAAATTCAAATGCAAGCACGTGGTATAAATACATAAAGCGGGCCAGGTGCAGCTGTGGTAAACTCAAACAACGGTTCTCACACTTGAATGTGCATACAGAACCACCCTGTTAAAACGCACATCCTGATGCAGTAGTTCTGGGGTGGAGCCATGGATTCTGAATTTCAAACAAGCTCCTCAGAAAAGCAAAGAATCAGAGAGCTCTTTTCCCTTTCAGCTGTTTTGCCCAGGCTGAGGCCTCCACACAGGAGTGCCACTGGGCTTGGTGCTGGTGATTTCTCAAAAGCTGGAAATTCACTCATTCAATCAGTTTCCCAATCTCTTCTGTGTTCTAGGTGTCCTTGACAGTGAAGATGTAGCAGTGAACCAAACATTTAAAAATGCATGCCCTCCGCCGGGCGCGGTGGCTCACACCTGTACTCCCAGCACTTTGGGAGGCTGAGGCGGGCAGATCACGAGGTCAGGAGTTTGAGACCATCCTGGCTAACACGGTGAAACCCCCTCTCTACTAAAAATATAAAACAAATTAGCCGGGCGAGGTGGCGGGCGCCTGTAGTCCCAGCTACTCGGGAGGCTGAGGCAGGAGAATGGTAGGAACCCGGGAGGCGGAGCTTGCAGTGAGGGGAGATCGCACCGCTGCATTCCAGCCTGGGCGACAGAGCGAGACTCCATGTCAAAAATAAAAATAAAAAATGCATGCCCTCACAGAGTTACCTGGATAACCGGAGAGAAGAGACACCCAACAAGTAAATAAGTAAAATGTATAGGCTAGTGTAAGTGCTTAGGGAGGGAGAGAAAAAACAAGTTGAAGAGAGTGTGTGTGTGTGTCAAGGTGGACAGATGGAGATACAATTTGAGATAGGGTGACCAGAGATGGTCTCACTGAAAGTGTGATATTTGAGTCCCTGGAAGAAAGTGAAGGAGAAAGCTATGAGGACATCTGGGGAAAGAAAGAGAAGTAAAAAACAGAGGTAGGAAATCTGGGTTCAGGGCACTCCCGGTGTGTGAAACTGAACTGGCACAGAGGCCAGGCAGCTGAGGAGCAGAGTGACTGTGGGCAAGCCTGGTGTGTACCTTAAAGCCTGTATGTTTCCTGTACTTTCTTCTGATTTCTAAATGCTAACAACTAAGTTGTAACTTTAGAAAATATTTTAGGCCCATGGTCACCACTTTCTGGCTTCTGTAGTTTTAAAAGTTTGAAAATACAATTAACATTTTAGTGAAATGCTTTATGAAAACATTAGCCATTTTTATTACTGCCTAATTTCTCCTGTCTTAAACTATATTAAAAATTTATAATTGTATAATCAGAATTTATGATTGAAAATAGGCACACACAAAGATCCATAAAGAACAAGTGTAGAAGTTAGGACCTCTCAATGACCAAAGGGTGGAATAAAATCCCAGCAAAAGATAATATTCAGTTGCCCATCAACTGTTGCTAGTTCATCATCTGGAAGACATACACTATGAACTGTTTTTCTGGTGCTGGTGATAGGTTTGAACTAGAGACATACAGCTATTCCTCCGTCTCTCTGTAATCCGTGTCAAGCATCTGAAAGGAAAGTAGCCCAGGTCAAGGATGCCGTAAGAGACAATAAATCAAATTTGTCTTAGTTATCTTCTTATTATGGAATCCTATATAGCTGGAAATCTCAGGGCCAAATCTGTAAGCCTTCTCAGGAAACCTATAGAATTTCATGGATATAATTTGTATGTGTACTAATCTCATTTTTGGTACCATCTTACGTTGCTCCTTACTTATATTTTCCTATTGTCTCGTTTTCCATACCAATATTAAATTTATTTTCTCTTGGCATATTGTACGTATTTGCACAATCCTTAAGTCTCCTTAAATCCTTTTCAAAATGAGGTCTGGAATCCATGCATTTATTAAATATTTATTGATGCCTACTACACGACAGTTACTGTTTTAGGTTCTTGGGTATATATCAGAAAACAAAACGAAGATTCCGGACCGTAGAAGGCTTACAAAAATATAGAGACAGGCATAAAACAAAAAGATAAGTTGCTCACAAGGAGTCTGATTTAACCAGTAACCTAACTGATAGTAGCAGTATCTCCGTTCATCATTATAAAACTGCTAATTCACAGCTAGCTAAAATGTCTTCCACAAAGTCAACATATAAAACAGAGGTAGCATTTGGAATACAACCTGAGGTGACAGATATGATACAGTTCCTCTTACTGATTTGCCGTGTAACTCACTAATTCCTCTAAGGAGAGGAGGCAAAGAAAACTTCTAACACCAATCAGGAACTTCTCAAATTTCATTTTTAAAAATTCTAAATTGAAAGCATAAAATGCAAATAAACATGTAACGTGTAGTTAAGTTATATTATCTTTTCAAAGGAAAAAGTATGTTAAATCATACAAACAGTTGAATGAATTATCATGAAGGAAAATGAAGTGTTTGCAATTCAAGTAGTTTCCAATCCCAGATTATTTTAAATTGATACTTCCTTCATTTATAATTTAAGCCAAACCATATGACCAATGAAATAATAATTGCATAATCACTGAATCAATAATGCAATGATTCATTAACCAACGAATAATATTGCTTAAAGATACCACAAACCCAATCATGTGGTTAGGAGTAAAGAAGTCAGCAAGAAGTTTCCAAAGTATCATGTTATTCTGCTCTTAAATTAATAAGATAGAACAACATTTCCCTTAAACATATATCATATTAATTGATCGGAAGGCTTCTCAATTATTTTTGACCGAGGGCCTAAGGAAACCTTTCCAGACTTTCTGAAAAAGATGTATACTGAAACTGGTCAGGCATAGGACAAATCCTTCACTTTACCACTGAATCAAATAGTCTTCTGTCTTCTTAAACTTTTTGTAAGTAACTTCCTAAGGAAAAAGTTAACAATGATCTATAAGAATAAATTTCTTTCTTACAAGAATGCTTTCAGGATATAAGAAGGCTTCTGGAAATTAGTTACGTAAGGATTAAACTATCAGATTTTCACCGCCATTGCTTTTATTGCCCCTTTTGCCTCGTGATGAGCTGAGATCCTAACGGTACAGAGGAGTCGTTCCTAAACTAAGTTGCACAACGAATCACCGGAGGTACTTTCTAAAATGCAGATTCTTGGGTTTAACCTCCAGAGAACACGTTTCAGTAGCTCTAAGATGGAGGTGTAGAAACTGTACTTTTTGCAATTGCCAAAATGTTTCTAATATGGCCTATTTGTAAATATTTTGGAATCAGATTCGAAGGAGACTGTTACCAGTCGGGGGGGCATATAAAAGAACCCATGGGGATACTGAAAAAAAAATTAAAACTTTCATATTCATTGTTATCCACTTCAATTTTTCAGCCAAATGATTTCTAACACACAAAATATACTGTTATACTATTAAAGGTATTTAATGATAAATATATATATGTATATGCAAATATGTGTGTGTATAAAAGGGATACATGTTCAAAACTATTAAATATGTGCACTAATCTTCTATAACAGGGGTCAGCAAACTTCTTCTGTTTAGGGACAGACAGTAACTATTTTAAACTTTCCAGGCCACATATCATCTCTGTTGTATAATCATCTTTGCTGTTTTTCTTTTACAAACCTTTAAAAATATAACAACTCCCAGTAAAAAAAAAAAAAAAAAAAAAAAAAAGATTACATATTATATTATTCCATTTACATGAAATGTCTAGAATGAGCAAAGCTACAGAGACAAAGTACATTCGTGGTTGTCAGGGGCTGGGGGGTAAGAGAGAAAAGGAATGTTAGTGCCAATGAGTATGAGCTTCCTGTTTGGGGGTGATGACAATGTTCTAAAATTCACTGTGATGATAGTTACAGAACTCTAGGAATCAACTAAAAACTACTGAATGTTATACTTTAAGTAGTTGAATTTAGGGTATGTGAATTTTAATGTCAACAAAGCTGTTATTGAAAACTGTAACATTTCTTTTTACCTCTGGGTTGCATTTGGCTCACAGGCCAACACTGATCTAGAACAACAGTTCTCAAAGTATGGTCTGGAAGTCTAGAGAGTGTGTCCAAGACACTTTGGGGGTGTCTACGAAGTCAAAACTATTATCAAAAAATTTACGAACACATAATTTGCCTTTTTTGTTCTTATATTCTCATATGTATACAGTGAAGTTGTCTACAGCTTACCTGATATGTATTAAAACACACCAAATGCAGAAGCAGATATGAGAAGACAGCCAATCCTTTTCTGGCCTGGAAGGTAGGCATCATGCCCAAGGTGAGGCCACCACTTTGAGACCATGAGGAAGAAACCCAGGCTGAGGATGGTTGAGGGGAAAAAGAAGCAGCTGCCACCTCTGCTAGCCCTATGGAACCGCTATACCATCTCTAGTCTACCTTCTCTAGCTTTCTTACCACATGAGAAAAAATGATTTAAGCTGTTTTCAGGCCTCTAACTTATAGCTGAATAAAATTCTTCACATAGACAGCATCCATTGCTCCACAATTCATAAACAGAACCCTCCCGCCGACCACTGTCTCTCCTCAGTTGGCCTCAAGTCAGGCTACACCACGTGGAGGGCAGGCTTCATTATGAAAGGTGTTAATCATTAACAAAGAGGTCAAATTAACTGCCCTCCCCTCATGTGCCAAGTTTTCTCTCCTCAGTATTTTCAATGTTGTGCCTGACCTGCCTAGATGCCCTTCTCTCCATCTCTCAAAGCTCAAAGCTTATCCCTTCTTCAAGGCCAACCCAATTCATGAGTCACCTCCTCAGGATATGTCTTCCTGTATTTTCCAAGGATTCACACTATACTTCTCCCACATCTGTGCCCCAAATGGCACTTACTTTCTATTTGGCGTTTGACCTATTTCTCTGTCTTATCATTCATTTCTGTATCCCCCCCTCATATGTACCAAGGAACTTTTCTCCTAAATAAAGCTCAAATTTGTGTCAATTATATCAATATTACATATTTACCTATAATCAAGTTATTTAGGAAGCAGAAAATAACATAGAACAACAGAGTAAAAGAGTAGTTTGTTTATTTATTTATTTTTTGAGATGGAGTCTCGTTCTGTCACCCAGGCTGGAGTGCAATGGTGCGATCTCAATTCACTGCAACCTCTGCCTCCCAGGTTCAAGTGATTCTCCCACCTCAGCCTCCTGAGCAGCTAGGATTACAGGCATGCACCACCATGCCCGACTAATTTTTATATTTTTAATAAAAATGGGGTTTTACCATGTTGGCCAGGCTGGTCTTGAACTACTGACCTCAAGTGATCCACCACCTTGGCCTCCTAAAGTGCTGGGATTACAGGTATGAGCCACCGCGCCCAGCCAAAAGAGTACTTTAAAATCCTCTCCACAAGTAATCTCATGTCGCAGGGCAGCCTGGCCTGGGGGACTGTCTCAGCCGTCATTTACTGTGCCTCCAAGAATCAGATGACAGTGTTCTCCTTTCACCCAACTTTAATTTAATGTAAGAATTTGTGTGCCTAATGAAAATCAACTCAACCCTGAACTCCCCTTTAAAGTCAATGAAGGAAATCAGGGAGACTTAATTAAATGGTGAAATAAAGCCCTTTTAAGGAGGATTTATGACCCTTCTGTGTAAAGTGTTTAAGATAACAAGGTGTTGATAAATTAGGTCTTGGCTGGATAAAGATCTAAACACATCAGTATAACAGATTATGAAGTTGTCTTCCATAAATGCAGATCTTGGGAATAAACTGAGTTATTGATTCATTAATACATTTGCTAACTGGAAAAAAAAAATCACTGATTTTCAGAGCCTTACTGTTTGTTGCACCTAGTAATCAATGCTTCCTCCCAGGAAGGCTCTCAGGGGTCACTTAGTACATCAACTGTTCTAGGATTTAGCAATCCATACAAGGCATATAGAAATTCCTGGCATTACCCATTATCATACTTGTGTATCCCAAATAAATGGGGCTCCAGGCAAAATGCCAAGAGAGTGTTAAACAGTAAGACCACATATGCTGATTAATGATAATTCTCTTCCTGTAAATGTCAGAAAGTGAATATAGGATATACTGAGAATAAACAGTTATCCTCATGAAGCATATTCTATGGGAAAAATAGTCCAAAAACAAGATAAAACAAGCTGCATTACTGAAAGACTTCAGAGCCTATGGCATGCTGATACGTATTGTTAAATCTGCATGGTAAGCAGTATTCCCCAAATTAATGTGGTGTAGCTCACCTTATGCTATCTTGAGCCATAAAACACACTTTCAAAAGTAAGGTTTTAAATAAGTACTCACTAGATATTCCAATTTATACTTCTGTTCTACCTGGAGTTATCTTTTGGAAGCAAAAGGTAATGAGGTAGGAACAACTTGAACTTGTGAGATAAAAGGAGAGAGGCCTTGGTAGCATCATGATTACAAACGATGCTTCTCTAATAAAGGTATCTCCACTTAGGGAGCTGAAGAACTGGCTCAGTCAGGCAAACCGTCTGGTTATCAACACTTCATACGCTTGGCACTCTCCTGTGAACTGACAATGACACTTCAACTTCACCCTCACTGAGAACTGCTTTTTGTACAAATAAAAGGTGGTGGGAAACAGATAAAAATCTTAGTGGAGGGTTACAAATGGTCCAAAAGGGAGGTAAACTAGATTAAGTTCCACACTGTAGAACTAGTCAAAAAACTACACTACATTGTTGTAACCAGAGACGTCAAATAAACCATTCCCACTGAAGTATGCTGGTTCACACTGCAGGTCCCTCGCTAGTCAGCTGTGCATGGGGGTCCTGCTCATCCTGGACTCCCAGGACAGAGAAGTAGCATCTGACACATGTCCCTCACAATGGGGGAGGGAGTCGCCGGAAGGAAAACTCTGGTTTGGTAAGTCTGAGTTCAAATGGACAGAGAAGTACAATCCTATCTTGTGCTCAGAACAAGAAACCAAACATCTGTGATGGCGTCAGCGTCTATGTCATAGTTCACTCAAATTATGTTTTCGGGAGGGGAAAATCCTACAAATTACACTGTAACATAACAAAGCGCCTGGATTTTGTGAACAGAAAGAAGTGGTTGCTTGGGATTTGGTTCTGCTGCTCTCTAGTGTTTACAACCACTAAAGCCGCACTTCCCTCACCACTAAGGTCTCAAAGTTGTTGGTAACCCGCACGTTGTTTCTCAAGTAGCCTGAAAGGAAGACATAAAGACAATGAGTAAATGAAGACAAGAGAGCAGGGGAAAGAGAAAAGTGGTAAAAAATAAAGAAAGAAATAAGTACTGTAAGTAGTACAACGGTTGTTTCCAAAGATAAACATTTTAACTACTCCCTGCCACAGTATCTCTAGTTTACCTGCCTTGGTACAACATAAGTTTTACAGGTAACCTTGAAATAAAGAGGGTAGAGGAGGAGGGGAAAAAAAAAAAAAAACTAGCTCACCAGAGAGCCTTTATAAATTAAAGCCTGAAGTTGGGCTCAGTCCCCTTTCATTGAAGATGGACCGCCTTTGCCATCCCCGCCTCCTGACACAAAGCTGGTTTTGTCCCAGCCTTGCATCAGCTGCACAGTACAGGGTGTACATGCTGAAAAGCAGCTGTTTGCTGACAGACTGCGAACTGGGACAGCCAGCTAGAGTTAAGTGAAGTGGTTAAGCCACATCCCTTCCCCACTGATAAAGTGCTTTGATAAGCAAACTATACTGGTAAAAGCTGGAAAGAGTGCCAGAAGGGTCGCTCTCAAGAATGAATACAGGCTTGTTTTGAGGGAGCCTATGCTTTCCCATTGTCGACTTTAGCCTTCACTCGTGGTCCCCACCTCCCCTGGGCCCACACACTTCAGTGTTCCTTCAGCTAGCAGCAAGACCAGTTCTTTGATATGTCAAATCAATATCCTGCTCATACAGAAAAACAAATATATATTTTAAAACACTGCAAAAAAAAAAAAAAAAAAAAAACAGCTCTTCATATAAATTTTCTCAAAAGTATTCTTCCCAATTCAAACTCCTATGAGAAGCAGAGCATTAATTCCTCCTGAAATATGCTCCTCGGATCAGTGGCTGCTGAGTAACATAAGCACATAAAATTTTCTCCAACTTTTATTAACAAAATGAAATTTGAAGTTAAAAAATATGAGGGTTATTCGGAGTTTCAATTACTATGCACTCTGGACATACAGTTGCTCACTAATGGTAGATAGCAGGGGCAACGTGAATACACACTAACCTTAACTAATGTTTCTCTTTGGGAATGTGTCCCTCATTTAGATTTGTGGACTGGAGTGCTTGAATTCCACTAACATACAGCCATGCATCACCTAACAGTGGGGATACATTCTGAGAAATGTGTCACTAGGCAATTTCATCGTGCAAACATCACGGAGTGAATTTACATAAACCTGGATGGTAGAGGCTGCTGTACACCTAGGCTGTGTGGTAGAGCCTATTGCTCCTAGGCTCCCAATCTGTACAGCAGGCTGCTGTACTGAACACTGTAGGCAACTGTGACACAATGGTAAGTATGTGTGTTTATAAACAGGAAGAGTACAGTAAAAATACAGTACAAGAGATGAAAAATGGTACACCCATAAAAGGAACTTCCCATGAATGCAGCTTGCAGGACTAGAAGTTGCTCTGGGTGAGAGTGAGTGAGTGGCGAGTCAATGTGAAGGCCTAGGACATTAATGCACACCAATATGGACTTTATGAACACTGTACACTTAGGCTACACTAAATTTACAAAAATATAATTAACCTTGCTTACTGTAAATTTTTTATTTATTTTATACTTAATGTTCTAGGGTACATGTGAGCAACGTGCAGGTTTCATATGTAAACATGTGCCATGTTGGTGTGCTACACCCATTAACTCGTCATTTACATTAGGTATCTCTCCTAATGCTATCCCTCCCCCTCCCCTCATCCCACAATACGACCTGGTGTGTGATGTTCCCCTTCCTGTGTCCAAGTGATCTCACTGTTCAATTCCCACCTATGAGTGAGAACATGCAGTATTTGGTTTTCTGTTCT
>NW_012102809.1:2094505-2105888 GCF_000951045.1 Mandrillus leucophaeus
AGGAGTGGTGAGAGAGGGCATCCCTGTCTTGTGCCAGTTTTTAAGGGGAATGTTTCCAGTTTTTGCCCATTCAGTATGTATTGGCTGTGGGTTTGTCATAAATAGCTCTAATTATTTTGAGATACATTCCATCAATACCGAATTTATTGAGAGTTTTTAGCATGAAGGACTGTTGAATTTTGTTAAAGGCCTTTTCTGCATCTATTGAGATAATCATGCGGTTTTTATCTTTGGTTCTGTTTATATGCTGGATTACGTTTATGGATTTGCGTATGTTGAACCAGCCTTGCATCCCAGGGATGAAGCCCACTTGATCATGGTGGATAAGCTTTATGATGTGCTGCTGGATTCAGTTTGCCAGTATTTTATTGAGGATTTTTGCATTGATGTTCATCAGAGATATTGGTCTAAAATTCTCTTTTTTTGTTGTGTCTCTGCCAGGCTTTGGTATTAGGATGATGTTTGCCTCATAAAATGAGTTAGGGAGGATTCCCTCTTTTTCTATTGGTTGGAATAGTTTCAGAAAGAATGGTGCCAGCTCCTCCTTGTACCTCTGGTAGAATTCGGCCATGAATCCATCTAGTCCTGGACTTTCTTTGGTTGGTAGGTATTAATTATTGCCTCAATTTCAGAGCCTGCTATTGGTCTGTACAGGGATTCAATTTCTTCTTTTTAATTTTATAAACTTTTTAGTATTGTTAATTTTTTGACTGCTTTGTAATATTACATAGCTGAAAATGTAAACACGCTGTATAGTTAAACAAAAAATATTTTCTTTCTTTATATTCTTATTCTAGAAGGGTTTTTTTCCCCAAAATTTTATGAACTTTTTAGACTTTTTTGTTAGAAATGAAGACACGAGCACACACATTACCCTAGGCTTACACAGGGTCAGGAACATCAATATCACTGTCTGCTACCTCTGCATCTTCTCCCGCTGGAAGGTCTTCAGGGGCAATGATATGCAAGGAGCTGTCGTCTCCTATGATAACAACACCTTCTTCTGAAATCCCTTCTGAAAGAGCTGCCTAAAGCTGTTTTATGGTTAACTTTTAATATAAGCAGAAGTACAGTCGAAAATAATGACAAAAAAGTATGGTGTAATAAGCACATAAACTAGTATTATAGTCATTTATTATCAAGTATTATGTACAGTACATAACTGTATATGCTAGACTTCCACACCACTGGCAACGCAGTACGTTTGTTTACACCAGCGTCACAAACACCTGAGTAACATGCGCTATAATATTACAATGGCAGCATCACTAGGTGATAGAAACTTTTCAGCACCATTATAATCTTAAGGTGCCACTGTATATCCAGTCCTTCACTGACCAAAATATGGTTGTGCAGCACCTAACTGTACTTCCTCTAAACTCAAGGGCTCCTCATTACCTAAGTGAGAGAGCACACCAGACCACACTCTTACCTCTCTACAAAGAAGGGGGAGTGGCAAAGGGCAGGTAGGCTGCTGTGTCCACAGATGCATTTAAAGCAGGGGCGCAATGCAACCCTGGGCCAATAAGAACATTCATCAACGTTAGCACCAGGTGGTGGGCATATCATAAATTTGGCTTAAACCCTGTGGAATAAAACACATTTTTATGATCATGCTTTTTAGAGACAGAATCAGTGACTGTGTGAAATTAGAGGCTAGTTACTATCCAGAACACGGGTTAGGAAACAGTTATATGATCTACATGGCTTACTTGCTATCAGAAAGGATGGCTCTTTATAGAAAGCACATTAATAACATTATCTTTGTATTCATTATTCACATGTTCCTTTCCAGCAGCAATGTACATTAATTTTTGAAAATATATCAGGCTGGAAAAGCTGTAGCGGACTCTATGAAGAAAAACTAGAGGCACTAGGAGGTGATGAGGTTTAGGACACATTACCCCAAATTTTGGCACACTGGCATCTGAGATAACAGTGGAAGCAGGAAGGCCACTCTCACCTTCCCCTCACCCTTCTCCCCCGAAACAGGTCATAAAGCTCTCCTTCCAGAGGTGTCCTCCCAAAACTCAGAGGAAAAGAACACCCTTATCTCTGATCAAAGAGCTCAAACCCTCTTATCCTCCAATCACACTTCTCTGGACTGTCCATTTCTTCATCAAACACAGCACAAAAATACACAGGTTTCCCTGTTTCTTTGGGTCTTCATTTCTGAAGACTGCCATGTACCTTAAAATTGACAGCAAATAAACATCTACGCTTTTCTTTTGTTAATCTTTTATTTTAGGGGTCTTACCAAAGAACCTTGTAACAGATGAGAAAGGACATTACTTTCTCTCCCCTACAGAGACAACTTTACTTGCAGAATTCTTGCTCTGTGGTTCTAAGGTAGAAAGCTAACTAATACTCAAAAGAATATTACATCCATGTACAAATGCATGTAAATATGTATTCAAAAATGCACATATGCCGATATGTATATAAACAGAATTTCTAATAACTGCAAAGCCTGCAGTAAAAGGTGAAAAAAAAAGATTAGATAAATAAATGCCTAAGGCAGTGCTTGTTATATGTATGCCCCGAAAACGGTAATAAATGAAAAAACTGAAATGCAAGAGAATGTGACTATTTCAGTCACCTGGAGAGTGGCGTGTTCACTAATGGACCACAGGTAATGATACTAACACCCATGGCATTTATCTCAGACCATTTAATTAAACTATAGGCATGAGACATTTTTTACAGAGTCATTCTGACACCAAGGTCATTTTGACTGGGCTTAAAGAAAACAAACCATTGAACTGTTTCAACTTTTAAAACATTATCCACTAACATGTGTTAAAGACAGCTGACCTAATCCCTGATCCTCACCCTCCCATCCTGGGCCTGAAGAAGAGGTGGGGAGCAGGTTGAGGTGAGGGTCAAGGGGAGGTGGGGTCATGGGGAGGTGGAGGTCAGGAGTGCAGTAGGGCTCAGGGGTCTGCTGAACATACTGCTTGATACATTTTTTAAACATCAATTTTATATCATATGACATTGTAAAAACACATAAATTTGGAAACTCCTAGAAAAGTTTCAGGTAAAAAATGGTAGAAAGTCTATTACAAATACCAGCATCGACAGAAGTGGAGATTAAGTAAACAAATACCTTTTTAAAAAGAAGATATGTATCCAAGAGCAGAGGTGACAATGCCACCCACAAATGTGACCATTTCCCACATGCATATGCACATGGCCTGTGTAATATTCCATCCCATCCATGGAAATTGCTTTAATGGATAAGATATCACTTAAAATTTGGGTCAAACACTCTGATCAATAAGTGAGACTTTGTGTCTGAAGGAGAGAACCATGAGATAACTGTGAGAAATCATGACAAAATGACATATAATTTTAGAAGAGGCAGTAAAGAAAAACATTTTAAGTTTGCTTGCTTGAAAGCTACATGAACTTGCATTTATGGGTGTTCCACTGATTCTACTTAACTTTAACAAGCATTGCCTTTAATAGTGAACACCTTAAAGTATTCAACAGTTAAGAAAAAGAAAAGACTATTAAAAATTATCCACAATGGCTAAGGAAATTTCCTGGCCTCTTTTCTTCTCCTAATGCCCAATAGCTGACCCATCAGTAGGTCTTCTCTGTTCTACTTCCCCAAATTCTCTCAAATTCACTTCCTCCCAGCCCTACCTGAACTCAAACTTGTCCCCACCCCATACCCTAGGCATCCTCCATAATGTAGCCAGTCACCTTTCCAGGCTATATCTCGCTCTCTAAAGCTTTTAGCATAAGAATTACATGGGAAAATTGTTCCAAAACAGATTTATGGGGCTCATCTATTGAGATTCCAATTGTTAAATTCCAATTTAAGAAGTTGTAGCTTAAAAAATTGTTTTAATTTGTAGCTTAGTGCCAAGGAACCTGAATTTTCAATATGGAGTCCAGATAATTTTGATGCATGTAGTCTTTAGAACCTATTATTAGATTCAAATCCTTTGTCATTTTGAAAACATATCATAAACACATGAAATTTAATATTTTTTAAAGAGCCAGTAGTAACTAACAAAGCCTGATGATGACTATAATTAATTTCCACTCGGACTCGTTTCCTTAAATTAAGACACTAAATAAATTATGGTATGATTCACAAACACCCTCCAAAATATTTAGGTAAAGTGAAAGCTGACTATGACCGAAATATTCATAACCATCCATATGACACTTTCTGTAAGTTCCGTTGGTTCACTAAAGTACTAGTGAAGACAGTATTATAGCTAGAAAGGCACCTGCGGACTTCTCTGGGCTTTCATCAAGTCTCATGAGTCTAAAAGAGTGATGTGAAGACAAAGGGGTCCTGCAGCAAGCAGAAGGTTCCTGCCGTCACTCAGCACCTCAGCTTAAGGAGGCAGAGATGGTTTGCCCACAGTGACAGCTGTCCTCTGTAGCTAGCTTACCTGGCTTCACAAGTCAGACCTCTCTGTTCAAAGCAAGGTTGCATCACTGTTGAAAAATCCTTTGTTTTCCTGTTCCGTAACAGGGCTCCTGCAAATCTTTACCACTCAAGCAATCTTGTAGGAAAAGTAATCAAATATACCTCGTAAGATCCTAGTTGCTTTCCTGATTTCATTTCAGCAGTCTTAACACCTTCATAAGCTGGATGAAGCCAGAGAGAAGCAAAGCCAGAGCACTGGGAGCCACAGTGGGCAGAGCCAGCAGCACAGCCCTGTCGCCACAGCTCCCACCTGTCTGACCACACAGCAACCCCTAGCACAGGAACACTTGGAAGAGGGCCACTATCATATGTTAGGCACTCATTTGGATATTTTGAATTAAATAGAACATATTATTAACACTAATTTATCTGTTTAAGTGTTTTAAATGTGGTTATTATCAAATTTGAAATTGCATGTGATACATTACATTTCTATGAGATAGTGCTAGCTTGCACTCTTACCTGTGAGATAAAAAATAAACTTGTTTTTGAGCTTCAGCACAGCAAAATAAACTATCAACAGAGTAGACAAGCTTACAAAATGGGAGAAAGTTTTTGCAAACTATACATCTAACAATGGTCTAATATCCAACACATATTAGTAACTTAAATCTACAAATTTGCGGGGGGGGGAACCCCATTAAAAGTGGGCAAAGGACATGAACAGACACTTTTTAAAAGAAGACATATGTGCAGCCAACAAGCATATGAAAAAAAGCTCAACATCACTGATCATTAGAGAAATGTAAATCAAAATACAGTGAGATATCATCTCACACGAGTCAGAATGGCTATTATTAAAAAGTCAAAACATGCTGGCAAGGTTGTGGAGAAAAAAGAATGCTTACACTCTGTTGGTGGGCATATAAATTAGTTCAAACACTGTGAAGAGCAGTATGGCGATTCCTCAAAGAACTAAAAACAGAACTAACATTCAACCCAGCAATCCCATTACAGGGTATATACCCAAAGAAATGTAAATAATTCCATCATAAAGACACATGCACGCATATGTTCACTGCAGCACTATTCATAACAGAAGACATGAAACCAACGTAAATGTCCATTGAGAGCAGACTGGGTTTTAAAAAATGTGGTATGAATACACCATGGAACACTATGCAGCCATAAAAAAGAACAAGATCATATGCTTTGCGGGGACATGGATGGAGCTGAAGGCCATTATCCTTAGCAAACTAAT
The DNA here is from genome assembly GCF_000951045.1 of Mandrillus leucophaeus. Lineage (NCBI taxonomy): Eukaryota > Metazoa > Chordata > Mammalia > Primates > Cercopithecidae > Mandrillus > Mandrillus leucophaeus. The sequence goes on from NW_012102809.1 coordinate 2,100,160, forward strand.
GCAGGAACAGAAAAACCAAAGACTGCATGTTCTCACTTGAAAGTGCAAGCTAAATGATGAGAACACACAGACACATAGGGGAAAACAACAGACACTGGGGCTTACCAGAGGGTGGAGGGTGACAAGAGGGTGGAGGGTGAGAAGAGGGAGAAGATCAGGAAAAATAACTAATGGGTACGAGGCTTAACACCTGGATGATGAAATAATCTGAACAACAAACCCCGTTGTATAACATACCTGCACATGTGCCCCTGAACTTAAAAGTTAACAAAAAATGTTAAGTACAGCATAGTTTCAAAGTGAATACAGGAAATGCCATTATTAATTGGAACACTTCAAGTGTTTCATGGATAAAAATGTCAGTTAATGGTTCCAGGTAGAATTTTATTTATGCCTGGCACTTGTTCAATCTAGAATTTTTTCTTTTCCGTGGTTTTTTTTTCTTTCTTTCTTTTTTTCAGGCCTTTGATAACTTTACAATTCGACTAGGACCCATCTCACTTTTTTCAAAACATTTCAAAAGTAAAATGGCACAAAAATAATCCATTCACTAAAGGCTTATAAAATGATGAAGAAAAAGAGCCTTTCAGAACTTTGTTTTCACAATTGTTACTAATGCTTTGTAACTGTTATTTCTGTGGTCACTAGTCTATTTAGATTTTCTTGAGTCAATTTTAATAATTTATATTTTCCTATAAAATTCATTTCATCATTTTTCCCATATCTTGTATCATGTTAAAAAGTCTTAAATTTAAGGAAAAATCTCCTCTCTAAAAGATATTTCATCTCTTAATTCTTACATTTTTAGGCATGCATTTCTTCTCTCCTTTATTCTTGATTAGCACTGTCAATCAATAACCATATTTTAAATTCATTAATTATATTGTTTATACATCACTACTTAATGTTTTTATATTTATTAATTCCTTCCTCTATTGCTTCAGGTTCTTATTTTTCCTAAGAATTGAATAAATAGCTGTTTTTTTCTTTCTTGTTTAATGACAAAATTTCAGCATGATTTATAATTCTAATACTAATGTTAAGGCCAAAATAAGCCATTCTCAAAGTTTCTGTTTCTTTTTTTAATTCAAAAAGTTAAAAGGCATCACGTTGTTGTGTTTTCTATTTCACCATAATTGGTTTTGGGGGTTTTGTTTCTAGGTTTGCTTGTTTTTACAAGAGGTAGGGCTGCATGGTGACAGTGGTGGTAAGGGAGCGGGGAGGAGATTAACAACCTTTCCTGGAGTAATCCTAAATGTCATGACAATGGAGTTCTTAAACTAGCGCTGAAATAAAGAAGAGCTAGCCCCAATAAAAGAAAAAAAAATCAAATTAAATATATTTTACTATGAGTTTGATTTCAACAATCCCATTTGTAAGTAATAACTATAACATCACTAGACATGGATGAAAGCCACGGGTCATTAAAAACAATATGCATATATGAGACAGCTTAGTTTTTAAAACCATAAGCTCAGCTGGGTGCAGTGGTTTACACCTGTAATCCCAGAACTTTGGGAGGCCAAGGCAGGAGGATCACTTGAGCTCAGGAGTTCAAGACCAGCCTAAGCAATATAGCAAGATCTGTTTCTACAAAAATGTAAAAACTAGCCAGGAGTGGTCACACACTTGTAGTCCTAGCTACTCAGGAGGCTGAGGTGGGAGGATCGCTTGAGCCCAGAGAGCGGAGGCTACAGTGAGCCAAGATAATGCTACTGCACTCCACCATGGGCAACAGGCAAGAGCCTCTCTCAGAAAAGTAAAATAAAATCATAAACTAGAGAAAATTAGACAAACCAATGTGTTCTGTAAAACTTTATAGGATTCAAAAGCTGACAGATTTCTGAAAGCACACTGTTTAGTGAAATCTCTTTTTTGATCCTCATATGAAATAACCAGATTGTCATAGGAAATATCCATTAATCAAACCTAAAAAGTAACACATTTACAAATCAGTCTTAATTACATAGGCAAAACCTTCCTTCTATGATGTTTCCTTTTTTTTTCTTTTTTGGACACAGGGTCTCACTCTGTCACCTAGGTTTGAGGGCAGTTATGTGATCTTGGCTCACTGCAACCTACATGTCCCAGGCTCAAGTGATCCTCCCACCTCAGCCTCCAGAGGAGCCGGGACTACAAGCAGGTGCCACCACCCCCGGCTAATTTTTTGTATTTTTTTGTGGAGATGGGGTTTCGCCACGTTGCCCAGAGTGGTCTCAAACTACTGAGCTCATGCGATCCGCCTGCCCAGCCTCCCAATGTGCTGGGATTACAAGCTACAGTGTTTCTTGAATTTGCACATCATCCATGTTCCATGGCTAAACCAATGTCCAGGTTTCCCATATTTATATATTACTTGAATAAAGTAACATTAATTTGCTCATTTTCTGACCCATTTTTCAAACTGTTGGGGGGAGTGATAAAGAAATATGGGCAGTGATTGGAAGACTAAAAATATCCCCCAACTCCACCATAATCCTTACATTAAATGGTGAATTCAGGAATTAGTTTTATTTTTCTACTTGTGTATACTCATGAATTTGTGCTGCACAGAAGCATATTCACACACACAAAGCAATTACTAGAAATTCTGACTATATTGAGTACAAATTTTACTTGTTAGTTTTGTTTGGAAAAATTCCAGACACTAAAATCTCAAAAGCAGCTTGAATATATACTAAAGCCAATACCCAATTCACATTCTAGATTATAGTCTTATTGTAACTGACACTTGATATAATCCATTGGAACACAAATCTTCTGGCCATTCTCTTTGTACTGTCCTGCAGAGTTCAAGTTATATTAAGAGCTATGAGCACACAACTCTGGCAATATCCTTGTGAACTGGATTAACCAATGTAACTTTATCTTAACAACGAACTGGGGAAGTGAGAAAGAAAGTGTGACTACTGGGGTCACTGAGGAATCTGTGGCTGTGCAAAGCAAATTTGTGTGGAATTCCTCTAAAAAAAGTCACATGCTTTTTAAAAACTGAATTATATTCAAATCATTCACACAATTTTTTTTTTTTTTTTTTTTTTTTTAAGACAGAATTTCACTCTTGTTGCCCAGGCTGGGCAGTGCAGTGGCGCAATCTCAGCTCACTACAACCTTTGCCTCCTGGGTTCCAGTGATTCTCCTGCCTCAGCCTCCTGAGTAGCTGGGATTACAGGTGTGCACCACCATGGCCAGCTAATTTTTTAAATTTTAGTAGAGATGGGGTCTTGCCATGTTGGCCAGGCTGGTCTCAAACTCCTGACTTCAGGTGATCAACCAGTCTCAGCCTCCCAAAGTGCTGGGATTACAGGCATGAGCCACCACGCCCAGCCCATTCACACAATTTTTTAAGCATAAAATTACATAAAGATTATACATATTAAATATTTTTTAAATGCACTGTCACCCCTTAAAGGAAATTCCACAAGGAAGCTACATGTAGTGTTAGAAAACTTGGCAAAGTTTGATAAATAGATTTTGGATTCCAGATACTTTTAGATGAAGTTATTTCAATGTTTCCATAATGCTTATACCCTTGGGTTCATACTGAGAAACAGCACTAAAAATGTATGGTGCGATCACTCTGAAAACTAGCATTCAAGAAGTCAGTGACCATTATTCATGTGTATACTTTCTCACTTATGAACAGTCTCTGATGACCAATAGCAACCTCATCATTCAAACTGCAAAGATCAAAACACTGGTTAAGCTTTTTATGGCCTGTATAAGAGACCTTTCCCTGCCTTAAGGTTTTGAAAATATTCCACTGTATCATGTTTTAGAAGGCTAATTATTTTTTCTTTCACATTCTATAATCCATGCAGAAATGTTATAATATGGTATAAGAATTTTTTACATGTGGCCAGCATCAATTAGTAAAAAGGTAAGTCCTTCCCAAGGCACTACACAAAGTCTTTAATACTCTGTTACACTGGTCTATATGTTACTCTCAGGTCAATGCCTCATTGTTTTAATTAATGTGGCTTAAAATAAATTTTACTAACTACCTGAGCAGTTCTTCCCCCATGCTCTGTTTTCCTTCAAGACTGCATTGACAATTCTTGTTCCTTTGCATTTACATATATATTTTGGAATCAACTTATCAATTTACATATTCACATATACATCTGCTGAATTGCTTATAAATCTATAGATGAATTAGGGGAGCTACATATTAATGACATTGAGTCTTCCTACTGACCACCATCATATTACCTATTTTCTCTTAAGCCTTCTAAAATTTCCTCTCAATAATGTTTTTCTTCTTGTGATCTTGCATATTTTTCACTGCTTCTAATTGATATTTTATGCTACTATTAACAGTATGTTTTCAAATTTTTCTTTTCTGTTTGTTGTCATTCTGAGGAAATACAACTGATTTTATCCACTGTATTGACTTTGCATCCAGCAATATTTCTATTAAGGACTGAATGTTTGTGTCTCCTCCCAAAATACCAAGATGGGAATGGAGATGGGCCTTTGGGAGGTAAGCAGGTTAGATGAGGCATGAAGATGGGGGTCTCTGCATGGGATTCATGCCCTTACGAGAAGACACACCAGAGAGCTTACTCCCTTTCTCTCCCTGTCACGTGGGGAGATGACAAGGAAGGAAGCGAGCCCTCACCAAGAACTGAATTTGCCTGGATCTTGTGACTTCCCAGCCTCCAGAACTGCAAAAGTAAAACTTTCTGTTAAGTCACCCAGTCTGCAGTATTTTGTTACGGCAACGTGAGCTAAAATTAATACCAAAAATTATGTATTATTCCAGTAATTTTCTATAGATTCATTAGGAATTTCCTTCATTTACAATCATATTTATCTGCAAATATGAGAGATTTATTCCTCTGTGAGATCATATTTGTTTACTTATATGCCTAAATGTGTTAGACATGTCCTCCACTCCAATGTCAAACACATATGGTGTTAGTGGGCACTGCTGTCTTATTCGCTGTATCAGAAAGATTTTTATAAATGAGTAGAATGTTCTTCACACACATTCTTAGCACTGCAGTGCTAAGCAGAATAATCTCTCCCAACACAAATGTCCATGTTCTAGTCCTCAGAACCTGTGAATATGTTATACCTCGAAGCAAAAGGGACTCAGCATATGTGATCAAGGTAAGGATCTTGAGATGAGGAGCTTGCCCTGGATTACCGAGATTGGCCAATGGAATCACCAGGGTCCTCTTAAAGGAAAGAGGGAGGCAGTAGGGCCAGAGTCAGGGAAGGTGCTATGATGACAGATAAAAAGGTTAGAGTGATGCATCAAAACTGCACAACAACATGGAAACTGAACAACCTGCTCCTGAAATGACTACTGGATAAATAACGAAATGAAGGCAGAAATAAAGATGTTCTTTGAAACCAATGAAAACAAAGACACAATGTACCAGAATCTCCGGGACATATGTAAAGCAGTATATAAAGGGAAATTTATAGCACTAAATGCCCACAAGAGAAAGCAAGAAAGATCTAAAATTGACATGCTAACATCACAATTAACAGAACCAGAGAAGCAAGAGCAAACGAATTCAAAAGCTAGCAGAAGGCAAGAAATAACTAAGATCGGAGCAGAACTGAAAGACAGAGACACAAAAAAACTCTTCAAAAAAATCACTGAAACCAGGAGCTGGTTTTTGGAAAAGATCAACAAAATTGATAGACCGCTAGCAAGACTCATAAAGAAGAAAAGAGAGAAGAATCAAATAGACGCAATAAAAAATGATAAAGGG
>NW_012102809.1:2107088-2201548 GCF_000951045.1 Mandrillus leucophaeus
CAGAACTGGAAAAAACTATTTTAAAGTTCATATGGAACCAAAAAAGACCCCGCATTGCCAAGACAATCCTAAGTCAAAAGAACAAAGCTGGAGGCATCATGCTACCTGACTTCAAACTATACAACAAGGCTACAGTAACCAAAACAGCATGATACTGGTAACAAAACAGAGATATAGACCAATGAAACAGAACAGAGGCCTCAGAAATAACACCACACATCTACAACCATCTGATCTTTGACAAACCTGACAAAAACAAGAAATGAGGAAAGGATTCCCTATTTAATAAATCGTGCTGGGAAAACTGGCTAGCCCTATGTAGAAAGCTGAAAATGGATCCCTTCCTTACACCTTATACAAATATTAATTCAAGATGGATTAAAGACTTAAATGTTAGATAAAAACCCGAGAAGAAAACCTAGGCAATACCCTTCAGGACACAGGCATGGGCAAGGACTTAATGACTAAAACACCAAAAGCAATGGCAACAAGAGCCAAAATAGACAAATGGGATCTAATTAAAGTAAAGAGCTTCTGCACAGCAAAAGAAACTAACATTAGTGTGAACAGGCAACCTATAGAATGGGAGAAAAATTTTGCAATCTACTCATCTGACAAAGGGCTAATATCCAGAATCTACAAAGAACTTAAACAAATTTACAAGAAAAAAACAACCCCATCAAAAAGTGGTCAAAGGATATGAACAGACACTTCTCAAAAGAAGACATTTATGCAGCCAACAGACACATGAAAAAACGCTCATCAATAGTGGTCATCAGAGAAACGCAAATCAAAACCACAATGAGATACCATCTCACACCAGTTAGAATGGCAATCATTAAAAAGTCAGGAGACAACAGATGCTGGAAAGGATGTGGAGAAATAGGAACACTTTTACACTGTTGGTGGGAGTGTAAATTAGTTCAGTCATTGTGGAAGACAGTGTGGCGATTCCTCAAGGATCTAGAACTAGAAATACCTTTTGACCCAGCCATCCCATTACTGGGTATATACCCAAAGGATTATAAATCATGCTACTATAAAGACACATGCACACATATGTTTATTGCGGCACTATTCACAATAGCAAATACTTACAAGCAACCCAAATGTCCATCAATGATAGACTGGATTAAGAAAACATGGCACATATACACCATGGAATACTATGCAGCCATAGAAATAGATGAGTTCATGTCCTTTGCAGGGACATGGATGAAGCCAGAAACCATCATTCTCAGCAAACTATCACAAAGACAGAAAATCAAACACCACATTTCCTCACTCATAGGTGGGAAATGAATGAGAATACTTGGACACAGGGCAGGGAACATCACACACTGGGGCCTATTGGGGGTGGGGGTCTGGGGGAGGGATAGTATTAGGAGAAATACATAATGCAAATAATGAGTTGATGGGTGTAGCAAATCAACATGGCTCATGTATACCTACGTAACAAACCTGTACGTTGTACACATGTACCCTAGAACTTAAAGTAAAAAAAAAGGGTCGAGTGATGCAAGGCTATGAGCCAAGGAATGCAGGCAGCCTCTAAAAGCTTCAATAGGCAATGAAATAAATTCTCCCCCGGAGCCTCTAGAAGGACACATCCTGCCAGTGACACCTATGTTGGCTTCAGGTCTCCTGGAAGAACTGTAAGACAACAAGTTTTTGTTGTTTTAAGCCACTAGGTTTGTAGTTATTTGGTACAGCAGCAGTAGAAAACATATATATGGCAGATTTTTTAAGTTCCCTTAATATCAGTTTTCTGCTTCTGGTCAAAGAAGCATATAATTTATCACATTTATTTGAATAACATGGTAAAATACACTAATTGATTTTAAAATGTTAAACCATCTATATATTCCTGGAATAAACTCAATTGGCTAATATTATGTTAGGCTTATTATATATAGCTGGCTTTTATTTGCAGGATTTTTTGTGAGTTTTTTTGGTATGAAAGTTCATAAGTGAGATTGGTCTGTAATGTTCCTTTCTCTAACTATTCTCACTAACTTGTACTACTTTATAAAGGAAGTTGAGGAGTATTCCCTATTTGTATATTCTTTGGAATATACCCTAATCTAAATATATATTAAGCCACATGATTTGGCCCTTAGCTAAAGTGGTAATTGTGCTGTTTAAATCTTCCTTCTTTTCTGTCTGCTTCTAGCAGTTATTAAGAAAAGTGGGCTGGCCAGGCACCGTGGCTCACGCCTGTAATCCCAACACTTTGAGAGGCCAAGGCGGGCAGACCACAAGGTCAGGAGTTCAAGACCAATCTGGCCAACATAGTGAAACCCCATCTCTACTAAAAATACAAAAATTAGTAGGGCATGGTGGCAAGCAACTGTAATCCCAGCTACTCGGGAGGCTGATGCAGAATTGCTTGAATCTGGGAGGCAGAGGTTGCAGTGAGCCAAGATCACGCCACTGCACTCCAGCCTGGGCAACAGAGCAACTCTGCCTCAAAAACAAAAGACAAGAAAAGTAGGCTAAAATCTCCTGCTATGTTTGTAATTTGTCTACTTCACCTTTTAGTTCAGTCAACTTCTACTTTATATGGTTTGATGCTAGGTTAAATGGAGACAAATTTAGAGTTGTTATCTCTTCCTAAGAATTGAACCTTTATATTACAAAGTATCTTTCTTTACCTGTAGTAGTACTTTTAGCTTTAAAGTCTCTGTATTTTCTGACATTTAAGACTTCCGAAAAGAAGTTATCTCTAAGCTGAAAGTTAAGGGATGGGAAGAAGTCTGTTGGGTAAACAGAGAGAAAAACCTCCACACAGCAAGGTGTGCTTGATCCTGATAAGGTCCTGAAGGCAAGAGAGAATATGGCTCTTTCACGGAACTGAAATATCTTTGCCATCTAAAATCTGTGTGTAAGGACAACAGTCTCCACCTTACACTCCTTCCCTGATAACAGGCAGAGTCCTAATTTTGTTCTGGTATTCACTCTTCCAGATGGGCAGGAAACACATGGTCTAGACCAAGAGAATAAATTATTACTGTTGCAAGACAATTTTAAGAAGTCTATTCCCCCAGCCAATGGAATAGAATACAGGAGAAACTTAAAAAAAGGTTTTCTCCTCTAATACAACCATCGTGGGGAAAAAAATCCAGATATCTGGAGCTGTAGCAACCACTTTGTAAGAATAAGGAAACTAGTCCTAGGACCAAGATAATACAAAAAGATTTTCAGGCCCAAACAACAGAAGGAGCCTTTGTCCACACTAACACTGCTGACCTAGCCCTGTGTCCAACTTTCTGCTTTATAAGTTTATAAACTTTTCATCATTAGGAAACTTTTAGCTAAGTTTTTTCTGCTCCTTGCAACTGATGCATCCTTACATACCACTTTTTGATTGTTTTTTGAAATTCCCAATGTTAAATAACAAGAGATTGCTGAAAATTTCCAAAATTGTATAATCTACACAAGAAAATGTGTATTTTTTACTGTTTCCCCATCCATTGATACATAAACATTACATAATTGTCAAAAATATTTAGAAATGTAAATTTTACATTATCAAAAAATAGGCCTTATGTAAAACATAAATGTTAAATATAAAACCATTTGTGAATATATAACCATTTGTAAATGGCAAAATATATAACCATTCTATAATCCTTAACAATTAACAGTCTTACAGTGATTCTATTTGAAAATATGGCTTCCATGTCTGGTCTTGACAAAGGGAAAGTACAATAAATTAAGAAATAAGACATAAAAATGAATAACACTAAATCCCAGGAAAACAACCACACAAGTGCCATACACACAAAATGCAGCCTAGAATGAGACATTTCAAAATTAAAGCTCTTATGGCTTTTTTGAGATTTTTAAACAAATTAGCAAGTATAAAAAGAAATTAAAATTTTTACATTTCTCACTATTTTCCACATTCTGACTTACACTTAACTTTTTATAGTTGTCCTATCAAATTTTGCATCATAATAGTTCAAATGAGAAAATCATAGAAGAGGGAGACATATATTATCTAATAAGGTACTTATTCAACATATTAAAATCTAACACTACATAATTTTGAGAAATAAGGGATTAAACATACTGAGAACAGAGTTTTCCAGTTCCCATATGATCAAGCAGAAACCTTTGATTTTTAAACTATAATCAAGAAAATAAAGATAAAATATTTCTAATAATGGATATGTATTGCTAACTAGGTTAACATTATGTTAACTAAATAGTTGGGCAATTCTCTAGGCAAATTAAGCAGAGTTTACTTTTCCTCCTACTACATACACAATTATATAACACAAGAGTTGTTAGCAGGTCCAATGTTTCAATATATTAAAGCATTCTAATTCCTATAAAAACCACATCAAATGTGCTCATTGAAAATTCAGAATAAGTTATATTCATGAAAGACACTAAAGTTACAAAAGAATACATTCATTTCTCAGGGAAAATGAAGCAGGAGCTGTAAACCTCCACTGCAGGGTGTTGGGAACCAGAAATTTCATTAATTCTTCAGCCCAAAATGTAACCTTTATGGATGTCTTCTCCACAAGAAACATCTGCAGGTATTAAAAGGAAGCGATCCAGAAGAGTCCTCTCCAGAAGAAATTTTCAAAGACCTGTTTTTCAATTGCCCACATATAGTAACTATAAACCATGAATGACATGTAAAAACAAACAAACAACGATAACAAAACTAGCTAAAGGCATTTGAGATCATCAGAAGTAGGAAGATTCTGGAAGGGAAGTGACACTTGCAATAAAGATAAAGGAATAGCTCTAGTGAATTTCCTAATTTTTATGAATTTGCAAGCTCCACAGATACCAAAATCTCCAATAGAAAACCCATTGTCTTACCGGCTTCAAGAACCAAAGGACAGAGTTTAAGGCAACCATATCTACTGCAAATGAGGCTGGCAATAACAGCGAATCCCAGCAAAGAGACAGACATAGAGAAGACGATGCCTAAATTCTGTGTATAAACTCTGTCCAAATCTCTGGTTGACGTTTAAACCAGACTAAGACAAAAACAAATGAAGTATGATTTCAGTTACCACCCATGAGTCTGAGTTTGCAGTTTGAGTCACCAAAATTAACTTTTTACCCGGGGGGGTGGGGGGGAACACATTGTTGGAACAAATGTTAACAGAATCCAGAAACAAACAAACAAACAAACAAACAAAAACCCACGATCCATTCTCAAAAGAGAAGACAATTAATGAAGACTGACCCCAACCCTGAGTAGACCCAGATGTTGAAATTAGCAGATAAGTATCTTCAACCAGCTGCTGTAAGTTTGATCAAGGTTATACAGAAAAATATGCCCATGATGAATGAAAAGAATATCATCAGAAAAATAAAATCTGTTGTAAAAGAATCTAATAAAAATTCTAAAACTAAAACACACCATACTGATATAAAATCGACAATGTTAAGAAACAAATGGGCTTAGCAGATTGGTGATGACAAAGAGTCAGTAAAGACTTTCCTGTAAAGATAGAGCAAGAAAAACTACTGAATCTAAGGAACGGAGAGAAAACATATCAAACAAAAGGAAGAGATATTAAGGATCTGAGGGACAATATTACAACATTCCTGTAATTGGGATCCCAGAGAAGAAGAAAAAAAAGAGAGAGAGAATGAGGCAGAAGATATATTTCCCTAAAAGGATATAAGTCATAAATCTATAGATTCATAAAGGCCAGCAAATCCCAAACAGGATAAATACAAAGAAAGTCACACATAGGAATGTCAGTCAAATGACAATCAACAATGAAGGAAATCACCTAATTGTTGCCTGGTCCACTATTTACTATATGACATTCTAAGTCTTCCTACTTACTGTCATGTCTGGCTATGATGCTTCTGGTATTTGTACAGTCCAGAATCTTGCCCTAAGGATGTCAAATTACTGTATTCTCTTTCTTAACCATTTTTTTCCTCAACCTCATAGATGAGCATTTAGGGCTGAGTGGTTAATGGAGAAAGAACACTAAATTGGACTCCTCTTGGTTTATATTTCTTGCCACATTACCTAAAAAGGACTAACTAACTCTGAGGATTAGGCACAGATCTGTAGATTAAATATCAGGATAGTCAGTATAGCACAGTGGTTATTTTAGAGTCAAGTGTGGTTAAATCCTAGTTTCATGATTTTCTAGCTGCCTAAAAATCATCCCCCAAAATACCTACTATGATTCCTGTTATGAAGATTAAATGCTTAGCAATTCCCACAGAGAAATGCCCAATACTTGCTTGAAATTAATACTCATCATTGTAATTATTCAGTTTAAAGAAAAGACCAAAGCATTCCACTTTATGTTTAAAAATTAATACATCTAATCATTAGCATGTCATAAATGAAGGTAAGACATCACCAGTGTAAGATCAGATTTTATGTACCACACAGAATGTTGCCAACTGAACCAAAACATTCTACTGCTTGTATGTCACCATATAAGAAACATATGTCTCCTGATTGCAGAGGTAATAACAAGTACATCTTATTAAATAAGACACATATAACTCCTTTAATTATCACATATTAAGCTCTACAAGATAGATATTATTATTCCCTATTTTCAAGTGAAGAAATTGAGGTCCACAAAGTTAAGTAAGTCCCTAAGTCACAAAGGTGGTAAACAGTAAGGCAGGATTCAAAGACAGGCAAACTGGTTTCAGAGCTCTTGCTGTTAGCCACTGCACATGTAAATACCTCTGTTTTTCTCCAGTTCCATCTTTTTATTAACTTTGAATGTTCACCAATACCACAGGCCTCAAATCTGCACAAGAATAATGTCAGACTCTGACAGATGCAAAAGAGGGCCATTCCATGCTGTAAGATACAAAATGTGGCATCTATTATTTATTACAAAATTCCACACAAGAGACCATGGTTTTCAACCCTGGCTGCCCATCAGAATCACTCATTTCAGGTGCTCAAAAAATACCACAGATGCCAGGAAATAACCCCAGCCCTACTAAATCAAGATCTCCAGGGCTGGAATATAGAGATATGCACATACTTTAATGCCCCAGAAGTCACTCTGCACACGGCTGGCCTTGGGGACCAATCAACCTTGAGCAATCTTGTTTTAGAGTTTTGGGTTTTTTTTCCATTGATATGCTCTCTGTTACTCTTACTACCAATAATCTGCACCCAGGTAATAAAAAGTTCACTCTACACCAACCAAAAGTATTCTGATGTTAGTAAGATCTTAATTTAACCTCATTATATGTTTTAAAATAAAAAAAGTATTACTGGTATATTTGAGACTGTTGAGAAAGGGAATTTCTGTTTCTGTATAAATACAGCATTACTGCCCATTTAATATGAATACATTGTGAAATGATCAAAATGTGGCCATTCCTAGCCTGATGAGGAAAATGAAACAAAATGCTTTTGAATAAAACAGCGTCTTTGTCAAACTACAACCTCAGTGACAAACACTGAAAGCGTCTGTTTGGTAATGCTTTCCCAGGCCACCAGCCTTACTTCCTAAGGACATCATCCCTCTCAGTCATAGCACATGGCAAAATACAGTGATGTGCTTCTGTGCTGGCCTCACCCACTGACACTATCATGAGGCCCTCCCGAGGAGCGATCTCCTGACAGTATCTTCTACATGTAGTTCAGTGTCAGAACAGAGTAGAGACCCAACAAATAATTACTAAATGAACAAATTCTTCCTCTAATTCACACTTCACACTTACATCAGTATTTTACATACATATACATACATACATATATATATATATTTTTTTAATAGAACTTAATTTCCCCAACTTATTTTTCCAAGTACATCTCTAGGTGAAAACTTCACACTTTAATCCCCTGTAATGTTGAATTACTCATGTCTTTGCTACCCAGTCTTGCCAAGAAATTAACAAGTCCACCAATATCTATTCTAAAAATCATTCTCTTCCTTCAAAATACAAATTAAACTGCATCTCTTCCATTTAAACTTGCCTGATTCCCTCAAATAAAGTGTCACTTTAATCATCTGCTATAGTAAAATTGAAGAAATAAATGCAGAGAAGCATGGAAAAATAATTCATGGAATTCTTTTTATTTTTCAGAGTACTAGGGATCAATATCGAACTACAGCCACACTGTCCAGCAAAACTTTCTGTGATAATAGAAATATTCTGGATCAATGCTGTCCAATAGCCACATGCGGCTAATGAGTACTTAACATGCAGCTAGTGAAGTTTAAGCGCTAAATTTTTCGTTTCATTTGGGTTTAATTCACTAAAATATAAATCAAAATAGTGCACATGAAAACCACATTGGGCAGCACAAATCTAGGGCACTTCGGGGTACACCACAGAGAAATATCTCCAGCCTCAACCTACTCAGTCTTTATATTAGCATTAATACCTCACATCAAGTGTTTCAATGATAAAAGCTGAAAAGGGGCTGGGCGCAGTGGCTCATGCCTATAATCCCAGCACTTTGGTAGGCCAAGGCGGCAGATCACTTGAGGTCAGGGGTCTGAGAACGTTCTGGCCAACATGATGAAACCTTGTCTCCACTAAAAATGCAAAAATCAACCAGGCGTGGTGGCATGTATCTGCAATCCCAGCTACTGAGGAGAATAACTTGAACCTGGGAGGCAGAAGTTGCAGTGAGCCAAGATGGCACCATTGCACTCCAGCCGAGGTGACAGAGTGAGACTCAAAAAAAAAAAAAAAAGCTGAAAAGAGAAGTTAATGCATTAGAAGAAGGAATAATGTCCCTAAAGAAGATACTGGCGCCAAAATACCAGTACCAGTGGTATCTAGCACATTTAATAAAAATGAGTAAAAAGAGGCTAAAACACCAAACTCCCCAAACAAGCACAAAACCCTCATCAGACTGCAGGGCTATCCGAAGGTAGGAAAGAGTATCTCGAGAGGCAGAAAGTTCCACATAACCCAAGATGTTCAAGAATCTCTCCAACTACCATATTTAAGATCCCTGGGAAGGGATGTGGAGCCTGGGACCAGTGTGTGGAACAGCAACTATCAAAGTCTAAGCGTGGAAGTCCAGCAGAGATTCACAGAGTCAAGACAGAAGCATCTGCTTTTCTAAATACTGTCATCGGAGTCAGAGGGGCAGCTGGGAAGGAGAGCCAGACCTTCCGACCTCCGACCCATTCTGCCCACTAGACTAGGGGCATCCATCACACATTTCAAAGTTGTTTAAAATGTCCTGGATTTCAGCTGAAATTGCTGGCAGTGACGTCCATTAAACATGTCATCAGACCAGGTGGCACCTGTAATCCTAGCACTTTGAGAGGCTGAGGTGGGCAGACTGCCTGAGGTCAGAAGTTCAACGGCAGCCTGGCCAATATGGTGAAAACCCATCTCTACTAAAAATACAAAAATTAGCCGGGCATGGTGGCGGGCACCTGTAATCCCAGCTACTTGGGAGGCTGAGCCAGGAGAATTGCTTGAACCTGGGAGGTGGAGGTTGTAGTGAGCCGAGATCATGCGTCTGCACTCCAGCCTAGGCAACAGAGCAAGACTCTGTCTCAAAAAAAAAATAAAGTCATCATGTCCAGTGCTTCTTTATGAACCCAAAAGAGGTACATATTTGAAAATATGTAATTTATTTGAACTATTATTTTCTTTGAATTTGAGGCATATTAAAAATCTGATTAGAACATTAGAAAATATTTCACAGTTTTGCCTACAGAGCTCATTATCATCTCCTTAAGTGATGTTTTAGAAAATTATTCATTTATTTAGCAAGACTTAAAAATGCACTACTGTTCAACTCCTAAAGAAAAAAAAAAATGTATTTAATCCTTAAACACTTTTTAAACTTACCAACCCCAAATATATAATAAATAATTTGGATAGGGCAAAGCTCAGAGGCACTGGCCCCAAAAAACTTGCATAGTAATAAATAAATTTTTTAAATGAAAGTAGGACTGTCCCATTCTCAACACTGGTATTAGAATCTACCTTTCGAATTTATTTACCTTTATGAAATAAGCTTTATTAATGAAATGACAACGAATAACATAACCACATTTTCAAAATCAAAAAAAAAGAATACATAAGCAAAGAATAAACTTCCTTCATTTTTTCACTAAGCTACGTTTTTCTTTCTTCAAAATTGTTCTCTCTAGTCATTAAACCACAGAAGGGACATCAGTGACACAAACACCCACGTTTGATAGGTGAAAAACTGACTGGGCTCACTCGTCCAGCCTCCCAAGCAAGGTGGCCCTGGAGTACTGCTTCCCAGGTCCCTGCATTCTCTGCCCCTCTGCTCCACAGCACTCGTCATGACTGCCTGGCTGCTCTGACTCCAGAAAAGCTGACTCCAGAACAGGACTCCACAATGCTTGTTTTTTGTGTGTGTGTGTGGTTTTTTTTCCGTAAATATACAACAAGAGGCACAGCTTGAATATTCATATTTTATTTTCAAGTTCTTGAAAACAGCAAAACAAAATGAAGCTAGTTTTGAAGTACTGTGATTACACAGAAAATCTTCCATTCATTCAAAACATGACAATTGGGCACCTAGAATGGGCCATCACCATTTGAGACACCATTCTAGTTTATCCATTCTAGGAGGTGCTACACAGATAAAAATCTCTGCCTTAATAGATCTCTTATACTTTAGTGTGCGAAGAACAAACAATAGGTAAGTAAAATATATAGAGTATGTTAGATAGTGATAAATGCTATGGAGAAAAGTAACAGCAGAGAAAAGGATGAGGTATGAGCAGACTGCATGTCAAACAGGGTAAGGGAACACGTCACTGAGAAGGTGACCTGTAAGAAAGGTGGCTCATACCTCACGCCTGTAATCCCAGCACTTTGGGAGGTCAAGGTGGGTGGATCACGCGATCAAGAAATCGAGACCATCCTGGCCAACATGGTGAAATGCTGTCTCTACTAAAAATACAAAAATTAGCCACGCATGGTGGTGTGCACCTGTAGTCCCAGCTACTCGGGAGGCTGACGCAGGATAATCACTTGAACCCGGGGATTGCAGTGAGCTGAGATCGCGCCACTGCACTCCAGTCTGGCAACACAGCCAGATGCTGAGAAGAGGGTGGGAAGGAGAGAGGGAAGGAAGGAGGGAAGGGAGGGGAGGGAGGGGAGGGAGGGAAGGGAGGAAAGAAGGAAAAAAGGAAGGAAGGGAGGGAGTGAGGGAGGGAAATTGTGAGGTGTCTGGGAGCAGAAGGCCGTGAGGCAGGAGCATGGTTGGTGTGTCCTGGGTCTGCAAGAAGGCCAGTGTGGCTGACACCCTGCACCTGAGGTCATAGAGGAAAGGGATGGGAAACGAAGGTGGAGCCATACCCTGGAAAACCTTGTAGAACTGACCAGCTGCTTGTTCACCGCCTTTACCACCCACCATCCTCACTCACACCCTGTATCTCCGAACCTCACACATCTGAGATGAGATGAAATCAAGTAAGAAGTCATTACGGTATTTTGAAAAAAAAAAAAAAAAAAAGAGGAAAACATTTTTCCATGAATTGGCAGTTTCCCCAAATCTATCCTTAGGTGTGTGAAAATCAGTATTAAAGATCTGAGGTGGGCCAGGCATGGTGGCTTATACCCGTAATCCCAACGCTTTTGGAGGCTGAGGCAATGGGATCGCTTGAGGCCAGGACTTCGAGACCAACTTGGCCAACATGGCAAAACCCTATCTCTACTAAAAATACAAAAAAACTGCCAGGTATGGTGGTACATGCCTGTAACCCCAACTACTCAGGAGACAGAGGCACAAGAAATACTTGCACCTGGGAGGCGGAGGTTGCACTGAGCTGAGATTGTGTCACTGCACTCCATCCTGGGTGACAGAGAAGACTCGGTCTCAAGAAAAAAGAATTCTGAAGCAGTTACCAACCCACAAACTACCTCAATTGGAATGATCATTACAGATGCTTATTATAGCCCCAAATAAAACAATAGGAGACTAGAGGGTAGAGGAAGAAATATGTGTGTTGACACACATTTTATCTCATTAGTCATTATTTATCTTTACAATGCATTAAAAGGATTCAAATGTTTTTACAGCTTTGAATTTTGACTTTAAAACCTGAAATCCTAAGCCACAGCAAGGTAGTTGGCCTGGATTATATCCTAGTGCTACAAGTTTGGCAGCTGAATAAAATTGAGAACTATATGTTAATCATTCACTCAATATTTTCTTGACCACAATTATGCCTAGATCAGCACAAGAAACCAAAGCAAGCCTGCCAGCAATATTCCCTGCAGCAGGCCCTGAGGCAATTTTCCCATCTGTGGTCACAAGAGGGGGAAGCTTCTTAGTGGCCCAAGAGAAGCACCTACCTGAGGCGCTGGGGGGCACCTGAGAGCCCTGCATGGCTGCATGCAGCAGTTTCTCTTCCGGGTCACACTCTCCCTTCAATAAACAGATCTATCTACTGCAAAATCTCAGAGAACTCTATATGTAGGTTCAACTCAAAAACAAAATTCAGACTACATAAGGGATTGTTTTGCACTGTTGACATGAAACATTTGTGGCTTGTGACAAAAACTAGGAAGAGGGATTCTATACACTTAAGATCACTGGGACTTGCGTGGATATTTGTGAAGATCCCCAGAAGAACAATGACAGATATATTGTTACTCTGCAATAAAATAAGAAAAAAAATCCTCTTGCCATAACGTATACGTACATAAACTGTATCCAAAAATATGCGGTTGGTAAAATTTCAAAGCCTATCATTCTTCCTTCATTCATTCAAAAAAAACAAAAGTCAAGATACAAAAATAGCCATTTTCTTTATTGATCCAAACCACCAAGTTTTAAATGTCAATGCCTTGATTTTTTCTTAAAAAGAAGTTAATAGCACTAGTCTAAAACCTATATTCAGAGATAAATCATAATAAAAAGGAACAACTGGCAACAAAAAGACTGGAGTTTTAAAATTCTCATGACTAGCTGTGATTTGGGACAAATTAATTAACGTTTCTGAGCCTCAGTTCATTTACCTATAAAATGAAGCTAGTAACAGCTCTTTCTCACTTGTAAGGGTTGGAGATAACAAAGCATCCAGCTCTCAGTGAACAGCAGCTACAACATTACTGCTACCAATCTGTGTTAGAATTTGCTTTTGGTGAGATCCTATAAATAGGGCATTTGCTGTGATGAGCCAGAGGTACAAGCTGTGGCACACAAGCCCAGGACAAGGGTTCTGCTTGTCTGCTTCATTGCTACCTTCCCCATGCGTAGCACAGTGCCTGAATTTTTTTTTTTTTAATTATACTTTAAGTTCTAGGATACATGTGCACAACACACAGGTGCCATGTTGGTGTGCTGCATCCATTAACTCGTCATTTACATTAGGTGTCTCTCCTAATGCTATCCCTCCCCCTCCCCTCCCCCTCCAACAACAGGCCTCGCTGTGTGGGTGTGTGATGTCCCCCTTTCTGTGCCTAGTGTTCTCATTGTTCATTTCCCACCTATGAGTGAGAACATGCGGTGTTCGGTTTTCTGTTCTTGCGATAGTTTGCTGAGCAGTGCCTGAAATTTTAAAGGTATCAAATAAAGATATTTTTATTGAAAAGCAAGAAAAAAGATAAATCACTACCCCTGTGGAGTATTTTAATAAACCTCAAATTTGGGATTGGCCTATCACTTCCTGCTGTAATAGTATACTCTGATACTTCTGGTACTGAAGATATCTAATCAGCGAAAGTTTTAATTTTTTAAGGAATTCATTTACCTGAAACAGTAAAATCTGTCGTATTTTTTTCAATTTGTAAGTAAATACATGTCAAGACATTCTGCATGTGTCTCAAAGGCCAAGAAATCACAAAGCACAAATATTCACAACCATAAACACAGTGGCTGTATTCCTCATAAAGGGAAACTGTGCAAAAACAAACAAAACCAAACCATAATAGATGCTAAGTATAATATTAATACTAAAATGAAACCATGATAAATATTAATATGTGAAATGTTTAAGAAACTGCAAACATACAGTTAAAACCTTTATGAGGCTACCTCTCACAGGCATGTTCCAAACTCAATTAAAGAGGTGAATGCCACAATGGCTGTCAGAAACATGCAAGTCAAAACACAATCTAGCGGGAACAAAGCATTCATGGAGCCCAAGGTCTCGGCAGCCCTAAATAATATCCCACCTGTCATTATGTCAAACGGTTTGGCCCACTTCCATAGCAAGACAAAAGTCACTTTTGTTGCATGTCAAATGTGCGCAGAGAACGAGCCAGAAAAAGCTGTTTGAAGGTTAGAAGTACTACGAGCAGTTTAAAAGAACAGCAATAAATAAAACTTGTTAATGCCCCTAACATTGCTAGTCAAAAATAGTCATGAATTAACAGATGTTACTAGTATAACTACATGCCAAGGTGATGGGCAAATTGAGTTATATAAATAGGTGATCTACAAATAAAGATATGAAGAATGAATAATTAATAACAGACCATGTGGAAAAGAGATCTCACACATTTGAAACACCAACAAAAGGCACCCAATAAAACGGCTTTCAAAATACAAAAGTAGATCTCACATTTTCCATCAACTGAAAAGTAGACCTGCATAAGTTATGTTTTCATTGATCCAAGTGATACTAAAAATTTAGAGAAGTACTTCAGAATTTTTAAAAATTAAACTTTGTTAATAATCACAAATTATAAATGTAATTACTATATTTTTCAGTTTATCAAATTTAGTAAAATTATTTTGGAAATCACAATAAGAAATAATAAGGCCAATAGAAGGTTTACAAAAAACCTAAGTGTGGGAGGAGGAAGAGCAGAGGGAAAGAATAAGTATATTCTAACCAATCATGTTTACATACTTGATGCAAAATCCTTCTTGACTGAATACGTTCCCATTATTTTTGTCCCTGGGGCTTGCTGACAGAGACACTGTGTCCATGCAAAGGGAAAACCTGTTTTTCCCCCACCTGGGATCCCAAAGGACCTCCTCCCCGATTCCCTACAAACAATTGCTTCTACATTACCCACTTGATTCCACTCTGGCCAAGTCACCCAGGTTCCTGCAGCCCTGTTGCTGACAGTTAGACTTTCTGACACAAGGCCTGATGTTGAGGCGAGGGCAGCCTGGACAGTTAATGAAGCTGGCATGGGGGGAAGAAAGGAAGCCCGCTTCACCAGTTTTCAGAAAACATAGGCTGATTTCGTATTAGCTGATTCTTTGGGGATGCCACAATAGACTACTTACAGAGTGCTTTTGGGGAGAGAGATGTCACTCTAAGCATTTCACTTATATTCCTATAAACTTCTCAATAACCTAGTGAAGTACTGTTATGGATAAGGAAGCTGGGAACAAAAAATTTAAGCAGCTTGCCCAAGGTCACAAAAATCAGCAAGTGGCACAGAAAGGGCTCAAACCCAGATCATCTAGCCCCCATCCACACATCCAAACCACTCACCCTACTGCCCTGAAACTCTTTTCTCTGAAACCCTATTTATAACCTAGAAGCAGCACACCACACAAGTAAAATCTGGGTATAAACAATTATTTACTAGGATTCTTATAATATTTATTTGAACATATTGACATAAATCTCATAATCAATAGATTAGGAGGAAAGCAAAACAACTCAAAATAAAACTATAAAGTCATGAAAAATGCAGGCTCTTCAAGAAAAAGTGGTTGTGATGTTTTCTCTCTCTGGGTTTCAGAGGGGACAGAGAAATCAATCTGTCAATTTTAAAAGGCTTTTGGATCAAAAAAAGGAAGGGAAAATATAACATGAGACAGCCATGGTATATTAGTCCGTTTTCATGCTGCTATAAAGAAACACCCGAGACTGGGTAATTTATTTATTAGAGACTCAAAATGGAGACCTCAGGGCAGAATTTGTCACCATTTTGTGCCATGGACCTCTGGCAATATAGGAAGCATGGGGACCCTTTTTCAGAATAATGTTTTTAAAGATACAAAATAAATTTGTACCTAACATTACAAAGGAAGTAAATCATATTGAAAAACCATTATCAAAATATTCTGAAAAGCAAATTTATGATATAGTAATATATATCCTTTAAGATCTAGCAATCTGATGGATGAGGTCACAAGAGCTGGGGCTGGAAATGTCATAAAATATATGAACTAAAAACACTTCTTTATATATGTTATATATGTTTATAGGCATTATCAATACTATGACCACAATATAACAAAAGTCAGATGATCTCTTAAGATGGCTCTAAATACTCCTGATCCAGAAGTTTTTTTCAGTCCCAGTGCACTTGACCTCACCAGAATTCCAGGGTCCCAGGACGTCCTCACCCATGGCTCCTAAGAACCCATGCTTACCTGCATCTCCTACTTTTCCATGTCCGCTCCTTCTGCAGTTCTTCCAATTTCCGAACACAGATAAGTCCAAAGGATTCCTATCAGAGTGTATATCATAAAACCAGTATCCTGCGGAACACTGCTTAGTAAATTCCTGACTGGCTCTCCTGGTCTTTATCTGCCACTACCACACACCACATTTACTCTTAGAGACATTTCCTCACTCTTCTCTACCCACAGAAGACATGCCCTTGCTCCAGAAATGACACCCAGGAACCCTACTCAACAGAAGAGATTCCCACCAAGCAGAGGGAAAGTGCTCTTCTTCCAATGGCTTGTCTGTCTCTTATCCACATACACAAATCTGCTCTGAAGAACATGAGCTGCCCACCAAGCATTCCCTACTGACCCCACATCCCAGATGTTAACTGGGTCAAAACCAGAATTATAACCCTCAAATCCTAAATTCCCAGTTAAATTACCTATGAAACCCAAATTAGAAATTTTTAAGATAAAGTGCACAGGGCATTTCAGCCGTCTTTACTTTCCTTTCTACACATCTTTTCTACTTCTTATCCTGATGAATCGATCTCAACTAAGAAATCACAAATGCTCCTTTTATTCCATTAGCATAAGGGTGACAAGAGTTTGTCCTTTGTGAGACACTCCGTTATTCCTTTCCATGAGTCCATGTGCCCTACTAGATAATAAATTGCTTGAGAACAAAGACAATGCTGTACACGTTTGTATATCCCACATGGCTACCTTATAATTAACAGGAGCTCAATAAATGCTAGAGGTATACAAGAACAACAAAGTAAAGACACTAAAGATGTACCCAAAGGCAGCATCTCTAGCAAAGAATAAGCATTGCATCTTCCTCAACATTTAACAACTGAAAAAGCTATGAAAAACAATGACATATGGGATACTTTACACTTAAAAAAAAAAAAAGAAAGAAAAGTTCTAAACCCTCAAACCCCAAACCTCCATTCAGGGACCTGTAGTGCTATAGTTGGAGTGTCTAAGATAGCAAAAGGGCAAATGATTGTGAAGACTGAAAACCAATTCCATGACGGTTCAAGTTCAAGCTGCTTATGTCGATGTTTCTTACGTTAAATGTGATCTTGGGCAGTTCACACCACATATCTATACCTCACTTTCTTTATCTCTAAAACGGAAACACTTTGATTAAAGCCACAAAGGGGGGAAAAAAGAGTAAAAGTGATATTAAAAAAAAAAAAAAGCCTTCTCTGAATTTGTAGAACAATTCTTTATTAACGAAGAAACCCACATGTGAGTAAGAGGGTTCTTGCCAGGCAGGGGGTGTGTGCATGTGTGTGTGTATTACATGTCTGTGTGTTGCTTGCCTGTGTGTGTCTGTGTAGGTGTTTGGCCATGGATACAATTTACATGCTTAACTTTTCCTTTACACAGTAGGAAATGTATGCCTTAGAACAAAGCCACTATTAATTTACATTAAAAAATTTTTGTTTCTACAATTGAGATCCAGTAAAATGTTCAAAATTCTAAAAGAAAGGGGAGCAAATCTCCTTTACCTTCAATACCATAATTCATCAAGTTTCCAACAGTTACTCCTCATGAATAAATGAAGAAAAGTAAGATACCTACAAAGGCTTAGGATGCCTGAAGGGAGCCTGCCTATCCTTTTCCATTGTAAATAAAACTGATCAACATGGATTCTTGCTCCAAAATATGCTGTAATTTCCAATTATCTCAAAGATATTAGGAGCATGAACTCTATAAGTTTTAGTTTCACAGGAGTAGGGAGTGGATTCTGGGAGTTACAGTTTTGTTTTTGGGTGACCAATTTCTGCAAACTGAAGTTAAGGAAAGATACTGGATGTCATCCAAAATCAATCTTCTTTCAATTTCATCAGTTTAGGACAAGCAGTAGATCCTTCACACTGCATGGAACAAAATCAATAGACGCCAAGCACAACAGGCATTGCTCTTTCAAGATCATTTCATCAGGAGTTAGCAGAAGTAAACACAAGGAGGTATCGATAAGCTGCAAGAATAACAATATTTTCACTTTGTTATTCACTGTGCTCTAACCTGAACCCTATCCTCTTGTTCCAAATGCCATTTCAATACTTGAAATTTCTACAACTGGTAAAATCACAAACACATTTGTGAATTTCTATTTGCTTAAATAAGCTGAGTGTGTGACCTTTCTCTATCTCAGGTTCAGATAATCTGCATTAATAGACTATTTTCTTTTTGCATATATTGTTTTAATCCATCTGAGGCTCAATGTCCCTTCCCTAGAAATACAAACTAACGGTTTTGTTTTCACCATGGAATGTTTAGATTAGACAGTCAGTGCACAGGGAAAATTAATACAGCCCCCACCTGATGCAACTCATATTAATTTTTGCCTACACCGCTTTGTGCTGAATGTACCAGTACACCTTGGGAATAGCTCTGGGCCTGGGAGAGGCACCTTTTCTAAACGTATCTGGTTACTCTTCGACATCGTGGCATCCCGGAAAGGCAGAGCGTCAGTCTGCAGAATAAAAAGAAGCCACTCAGCAGATGCATAAAAAAGGAATATCTTTAGTACTCAGAAAATGACACTGTTTATAGGCTGCTTTAAAAAAAACAAAAACTTTTATTGATACATATTTTACATATTTTGGGGGCACATGTGATATTTTGCTACAGGTATAGAACGTGTAATGATCAAGTTAAGGTACCTGGGGTGTCCATCACCTTGAGTATTTATCATTTCTATGTGTTGAGAACATTTCAAGTCCTCTCTTCTAGCTACTTTGAAATATACAACACATTGTCACTAACTACAGTCACCCTACTCTGCTACCAAATATCAGAACTTATAGCTTCTAACTGTATGTTTGTACTCATTGACCAAACTCTCTTTATCGGTTTCCCTCCAACCCCTGCCACCCACACATCCTTCCCACTCTCTGCATCTACCGTTCTACTCTTCACTGCCACAAGAGTAAGCTTCTCAGCTTGCACATGAGTGACAACACGTGGAGTTTATCTTTCTGTGCCTGGGTTATATAATGACCTCCAGTTCCATACATGTGGCTGCAAATAATATTATTTCATTCTTTCATTATTTTTTATGGTCAGATAATATTCCATCATGTATATATACCACATTTTCTTTATACATTTGTCCACTATGAACACTTAGGTTGATTCCATAATTCACTTTCCTATTGTGAATACTGCTGCAATAAACATGCAAGTGCAGGTATGCCTTTGAGATGCCAATTTCCTTTCCTTTGGATAGATGCCCAATAGTAGAATTGATGGAGAGTATGACAGTTCTTAGTTTTCTAAGAAATATCCATACTGTTTTCCATAAGTGGTTGTATTAATTTTCCTTCCCACAAACAGTGTACAAGGGTTCACTTTCCTCCATATTCTTGACAACATCTGCTATTTTTTGTCTTTTTAAAGATAACCATTCTAACTGGGGTAAGAATGGTTACCCACTCTTAACCTATAATGGCACATGTAGACTAAAAATAAGGAAATGGAAAAAATCACCCATTCTTACCCACAGGTAAGAATCAATACCGTCATTGTGGTATTGACTTGCATTTCCCTGACACTTAGTGATCTTGAGCATCCTTTCAAATACCTGTTGGCCACTTGCAAGTCTTTGGAGAATTGTCCATTTATGTCCTTTGCCTACTTCTCAATGGGATTTTTGGTGTTGAGCTATTTGAGTACCCTGCACATTTTGGATATTAGTCTATTGTTGGATGAATAGTTTGCGAATGTTTTTTCCGCTCAACAAGTTGTTTATTCATTCCTTTGACTGCTTCCTTCACGTGTAGAAGCTTTTTAGTTTAATATAGTGCCATTTGTCTATTTTTGTTTTAGTTCTCTGTGCTTCGAGATCTTAACCATAAAATCTCTCAACAAATATGGCGTAAACATTTAAGTCAAATATGACTTAAACGTTAGACCCGAAGCAATAAAACTGCTAGAATAAAACATAGGGAAAACACTTAAGGACAATGTCCTTAGTGTTTTTTAAAAGACAATGACCTTAAATATTTTCCCTATGTTTTATTCTAGCAGTTTTATAGCTTCGGGTCTAACGATTAAGTCTTTTAAAAAATTAATTATCTATTTTTAACAAAGATAGGGTTTCACTAGGTTGCCAAGGCTGGTCTTGAACTCCTAGTCTCAAGAAATTATCCTGATTTGGCCTCTCAAAGTGCTGGGATTACAAGCACAAGCCACCATGCCTGACCACATCTAAATCTTTCTATGTTGGGAGAAAGTCAGGTCCAGTTTCATTCTTCTGTATGTGGATATCCAATTTTCCCCAGAACCATTTATTGAAGAGGGTGTACTTTTCCTAATGTATGCTCTTGGCGTCTTTGTCAAAAATCAGTTGTTATAAGTATGTGGATTTATTTCTGGGTTTTCTATTCTGTTCCACTGATCTATATAACTTTTTATAGTTATATGATGATATTTTGATTACTATAGTCTTGAAATATATTTTGAGGTCAGATAGTGTGATGCTTCCAGCTTTATTCTTTTTGCTCAGGATTTCTTTGGCTGTTCTCTTTGGTTCCATACCAATATTAGAATTATTTTTTCTATTTCTGTGAGAAATGACATTGTTATTTTGAGAGGGACTGCACTGATTCAGTAGATGCCTTTGAGCAGTACTGACATGTTAATGCTATAAATTCTTTTGATTCATGAGCACGGGACATCTTTTCATTTGTTTGTCTTCTATTTCTTTCATTGATCTTTTGTAGTTTGCTTTGTCGAAATCTTTCACCTCCTTGGTTAAATGTATTCCTAGGTTTTTTTTAATAGCTAGTGTAAACAGAATTGCCTTCTTGGTATCTTTAGTGGCTATTTCATTATACTTGTATAGGAAGACTACTGATTTTTACATGTTCATTTTGTATTCTGCAACTTTGCTGAATTGGTTTATCAGTTCTAAGGGTTTTTTGTGGTAGTCTTGTTTTTTTCTAATAAGATAATGTCATCTGCAAAGGTAAACAACCTGACTTCCTTTCTACCAATTTAAATGCATTTTATTTCTTAATCTTGTATGATTTGCTAGGATTTCCAGTGCCACGTAGAACAGGAGTGGTAAAAATGGGCATCCTGGGATTGTCTCCATTCCTAAAGCAAAGACTTTCAACTTTTCCCCATTCAGTATGATGTTAGCGTGAGTTTGCTATATATGCCCTTTATGATTTTGAGGTATGTTTCTTCTACGCCATATTTGTTGAGAGTTTTTATCATGAAGGGATGCTGAATTTTATCAAATGCTTTTTCTACTGAATTTTATCAAATGCTTTTTCTACAACAATTGAGATGATCATATTTTTTAATCATTCATTCTGCTTATGTGATGTATCACATTTGTTAATTTGCATGCATTGAACCATCCTTGTAGTCCTGGTATAAAGCTCATTTGATAGTGGTGTATTATCTTTTCGATGTGCAGTAGGAATCAGTTTGCTAGTATTCTGTCAAGAATTTTTGCATCTATAGTCATCAAGAATAATGATCTGTACTTTTCTTTTTTTGTGTGTCCTTGTCTGGTTTTGGTATAAGGGTGATGCTGCCCTCATAGAATGAGTTAGGGTGATGCTGCCCTCATAGAATGAGTTCCTTCCTCTTCAATTATCTGGAATAGTTTCAAGAGGATTGGTATCAGTTCTTCTTTATACATATGGTAGAATTTAGCCAAGAATCAATCTGATACTAGCCCTTTCTTTGCTGAGACTTTTTATTACTGATATGACTTTGCTACTGGTTATTTGTTTGTTCAGGTTCAGGTTTTCTGTTTCTTCCAGATTCAAGCTTGGTAGGTGTCCAGGAAATTATCCATTTCCTCTAGATTTTCCAGTCTGTGAGTGTGTAGCTGTTCATGATAGCCTCTGATGATCCTTTGTATTTCTGTGGTATCAGATGTAATTTCTTTTTTATTTCTGATTTATGTGGGTCATCTCTCTTCTTTTCTTGGTTAGTCAAGCGAGTGATTTATCAATTTTGTGCCTTTTCAAAGAATCAACTTTTCCTTTCACTGACCCTTTGAACTGTTACTCTAGTCTCTATTTTGCTTATCTCTGCCCTGATCTACACTATTTCTTTCCTCTGCTAATCTTGGCTTTGTTTTGTTCTCGCTTTTCTAGTTCCTTGAGGTGCATCATTAGATTGCTTATTTAAACTCTACTGTTTTGATGTGGGCATTTATTGCTATAAACTTCATGTCAGTACTGCTTTTGCTGTATCCCACAGGCTTTGGTATGTTGTGTTTCCATTTTCATTTGTTTCAAGAAATTTTTTAACTTATTTCTTAATTTCTTCATTGATCTAATCGTCATTCAGGAGCATGTTGTTTAAATTCCATACATTTGGATAGTTTCCAAAGATCCTCTTGATATTTCTAGTTTTATTCCATTGTGTTCTGAGAACATACTTGTTATGATCTTGCTTTTTAAAAATTTGTTGTTACTTATTTTGTGGCCTAACAGATAGTCTACTCTGGAGAATACTCCATGTGCTAATGAGAAGACTTTATATTCTGTAGTTTTTGGATAAAATGTTCTGTAAATATCTGTTGAGTCCAGGTAGTCTAAAATCCAGTTTAAATAAAAGTTTATAAATGTTTGTTAACTTTCTGTCTAAATGATTTGTCTAGTGCTGAGAGTGGGGTTGGAGTTCCCCACTATTATTGTATTGTGGTCTCTCTCCTTAAATCTAGTAATATTTATCCTATGAATCTTGTTGCTCCAGTGTTGGACACATATATATTTAGAGCCGTAATATTCTGTTGCTGAATGGATTCCTTTGTCATTATATAATGACCTTGTTTTGTTTTGTTTTGTTTTACTGTGTTTAACTTAAATTCTGTTTTATCTGACATAAGTATAGCTACTCCTACTCACTTTTGGTTTCTGTTTGTGTGGAGTAATTTTTTCCATTCCTTTATTTTTAGTCTACATGTGCCATTATAAGTTAAGTGTGTTTCTTGCAGGTAATGTATAGCTGGATCCTAATTTTTAATCCATTCTGCCAGGCTGTAGCTTCTAAGTGGAAAATTCAATCCTTCCACATTCAAGATTATTATTAACATGTGAGGTTTTGTTCCTATTATATTGTGATTGTTTTCTGGTTGTTTTATATACTATTCATTCCTTTCTTTTTCATTTATTGTTTCTAATTGCGGTTTGGTGGTTTTCTGTACAGGTACCATTTGATTACTTTCCCTTATTCCTTTGTGTGACTGCTTTATTAGCAGGTTTTACACATTCATAAATTTTCATGATGGTAACTGTAGTCATTTTGCTCCCGGGATTAGGACTCCCTTGAGCAATTTCTGGGGAAGATTTTATTTCTCCTTCAGTTACAAAGAATATTTTTGCTGGACATAGTATCCTTTGGATAGCATTCTTTTTCTTCCAGTACTCTGAATGTATCATTCTTTCCTGGCCTCTAAGGTTTCTGTTGAGAAATTCACTGTTAGCCTGATAAGGTTTTCTTTATAACTGACTAGGCACTTTTCTCTTGCCTTTTTCAGAATCCTCTCTGTCTTTGACTTTAGATAGTTTGACTACTATGTGCCAAGGAGAAGACTTTCTTGCATTGTATCTGTTTGGGATCTTGGAGCCTCCTGTTTCTGGATATCTAAATCATTTGCTAGATTTGGGAAGTTTTCATCTATTATTTAGTAACAAAAGTAGATCAGTTTTCCAATCCTTTTGTTCCCTGTCTTCTGGGACCCAAATGATTCAAATATTTGGCGGGTTTATGGTATCCCATATGTCTCGAAGGCTTCAAAGGCTTCGATTATTCTTTTTTATTCCTTTAGCATTATTTCTGTCTGATTAGGTTATTTTGAAAGACCTGTCTTTAAGTTCTCAGATTCCTTCTCCTGCTTAATCTAGACTATTGTTGAATCTTTCTAACACTTTTTATTTCATTCAATGAATTCTTCAGTTTCAGGATTTCTGTATGGTTATTTTTTATGACAACTATCTCTTTGGTAAATTTTTCATTCATATCCTGCATTGTTTTTCTGATTTCTACGTATAGTCTTTCATAATTCCCTGGTATCTCACTGAGCTTCTTCACAATCAAGAATCTGAATTATTTGTCCAGGATTTTGTGAATTTCTTTTTGATTGGAATAGTTGCTGAAGAATTATTATGTTCCCCTGGAGATGTTATATTTCCTTACTTTTTCATGTTTCCTGCATCCTTACACTGCTACTTGTACATCTGGTGTCAGTCACTGCCTTCAATTTTTTGAATTTACTTTAACAGGGGAGGGCATTTTTTTGAACATGTATCTATGGTGTTGGTTGGGTAGGGCACTTTAGCTATGATTCTAGATGTATGCAGTAGTCTAGTCTCCGTAAGATTTCTTCAGCTGTACATAGCACCAGTTATCTGTGATTTCCTCAGTAGCTTATGGTGCATTTATTAGTGGAGGCTGTGGTAACGTTTGCTAGGACCTGGGGTGGCAGGTAAGTCAGCCTTCAGGCCCCATGGTAGCAGCAGTGGGTTGAGCATGCATTTCCTTGGGCCCCAAGGCAGTGTACATGGCACTGGTGTTACAGGTCCAAGCAGGCCAATTCTTGGAAAGTAGAAAACCGTGAAGATTAATTTGGGTGTCATCAGAGCTGAATCAGAATACCATTCCTGTCACTTCCTGGGTGTTTCATCTCAGGTAAGTTACTAGGTTGAACAACCTAATACTGCTGATATTCAACTACTGTATTTGGGGGCTACAAGATGGCAGTTTCATGTGGCCCAACTGAATAATTACAGTAGCCTAAATTTTCTGTAAAAGTGAGAAAATATCCCCCAACTTAACAGGGCCATTGCATGGGCTCATACAATAGTCTCACAAAAACTCTTTCAATATTTTTATTAAAGGTGTGTTTTAAAATGTGTTAGTAAATGTAAAATGTCGGATTCTTTGTGAGAAACCCATGTTCTATATTTTAAACTTTTGAAAGATGAAAAAGATAATGGTAAAATCACGACCTCTGGGCTGGGGAAAAAAAAAAAAAAAACAATCAGGACAGAAAAATATGTCCTAGGAACTCCAAACGGCTTTCTCTGGCTACACGCAAGGAGTCCACACACTGCTAAGGGCTCAGTCCCAGAGGGCTGCTCTATGCCCTCTCTGTGCAGCTCAGTGGGATGGCCCTGCCTCCTTTCCCTGAACACCCAGAGAGTCTTATGAAGGACTACACAAAGTCTTTCATCAGGACTTCCCCTCCGGATTCCTCCAAACAACCTTCTGCTTGTCTGTCCACATCCCTCTGCTCTGGAATGCCCTTGTCCTAGAGTCCTTCCATCACCTAATCATTTGAACTTACATTAACCAGTTATGCAGCTTGCTCCCCTGATCTATGCAGACTTTGAGGGGGGAAAAAAGCCAGCGTTTGCATTTTAGCAGTAAGATTAACCACAGCCCTGAAAGCCACAGGCCACAAGCCACACTACGCCGCCACAGTGTACCGATTTGCTTTTGTAGGCCTCCTTACAGTACGGGTTTGATCTGGAACCCTTCTCTCTGTTTTAGAGGATATTCACAATGAAAAATTCAGCGTAGGTGAATGACCCATCATTTCTGTTCTAATGAGGTCTTTGGAATTCCAGAATTGATATGCTTATTGCTGAGATCTCCCCTCTCCCTCTCTCAAGCAAAAAGATATCAACAAAAGTGGCCTCTCAATTATCACCCACTTCAAAATTGTCTGACTTCCAGGAGCAGTATAAGCAACAAACCCAGTGTCCAGCTCAATCTCACCACTGCCACAAAGTTCGGGCAATTTCGCCACAATAGGAAATACTCTCATTGTTCTTACTTGATGGAACACTATTTCTACATTCATCCCAGCTATACAAGCAACTATATGCATAGTAATAACATTCAAGATGAAGAAAAGTAATGAGATAAAAGACACATAATATGTGTTCCCTACTTTACACACACATGCACGCACACACATGTGTGCACACACACACTCAAACAGAAAATCCATGGACTCTTCAAGAACCCATCAGCTGATTACATTTACCACAGGGCTCACTGGTCATTTCCTCGATGCACTTCAAGTATTTTCTTTTAATAATCAGGAAAAGGAAGGTAGCACAAAGAATGAGGTCCTGCGACAGGGAAGACAGTCAACAGAAGGGGACAAAGAGAAGAGTGTCACTGCTGCTGGCCAGGCCAGGGCTCTACATATCCCACAGCAGTCTATCTGGCAGGTCACCTCATAAAATTGCAGGCATGGGTCCTATCATGTCCCCTCCATGTTACAATGAGGATTACAGCTCAGCATTGCTAAAAACTCAACCTGCATTTTTTGATCAAAAATAAGAAAATTAAATTCAAAATCTCACTTATAAATCCTAACACTGAAAGAACGGTCTGAGAGCATCTAAAACAGTGTCTTTCAAACTGAAAGTAATGGTTATGGGTCACAAAATCAATTTAGTTAACGACACCTAAATATTAAAGAAATATTGCACATTGTAAGAACATGTACTGGTTTGTAAAATTTCTGTTTTCAACACGTGTCTGTGCTATAATGTTTTATAAAATGTATTTCTTACTGTGGGTTGCACTCATTTAAACAAAAGGCTTCAAAACACTGATCTAATTCAATATCCTCATTTGATGACAAAACTGAACCCCAAGGTGGGTAAAGGTGGTTAAAACAAGTTACACAACTTGGTACTGACAAGGATTCAAACCTATTCATTCTTTATCACAAGATGTCTTTTTAAGAAAAACCACAATCCCATTTCTACAATTCTTTTTTTAAAAGTCCCACTAAACATCATCATTTATAAAACACAGAAGCAGGTATCTGCAAATTTTTCAGAGAATTGAGTATAAACAACTTAAACAATTTCTCCAAGTCACTTGGCAAATGTAGGTTCTCAAGGTGAAATCAGACAGTGGGATTAGAAACAAGGCACTGTGGCTTTTAATCAACACAAGATTCGATACCTTTAACACTTTAACACAATGTCGAGCACTGAATAAATGCTACTATCTTCCTTCATCATACTTCCTGGACTTTCACATCCATATAGCTTGGGCCTGGATGGAGCCCACATCATCCAACAATAGCAAATCTTCCATCTATTGTAGCTACCCAACCATGGTATTACCATTATTAAGCAATCTGTAACTCTTCAAGTATCTGAGGCAGCCCTAAGGAAACAAAAAACCATAAAAACATCCTGACTTATTCTAATGGGTTATAAAATTAAATGAAGTGGGCAGAAAAACAAGATTCAAAACAACCATTTAAGAAGGAAGAATCAAATCATTCATTCAAATGAAAATGCCACACTGAATACAGAATACAGACATCTCCTCTTGACATTTTGGTTAATTCTAACCACTTTGAAAGACTGACCCAAACAGCTTCTAGACAATCAAGAGTTGAAGGTTATGCCTATACCCTCAGAAAGCTAATTTTGCCTTCATTTTACAATCAAGTCTCTGATTTCTCACAAACCTTCATGCAATTTGAGTGTTAATATAACTACAGCTTATTGGGTAAGTCCATCATCAACTAATCTACAAATTATGGTATATTTATCATTTGCTATTGACTCCTGACAGATATACTCAAGTGGAGGTCTATTTTTAACAAAATATTCTAGTTAATTGGGGGGTATTACAATGGCCCACATCAACAGAAATTATTTCAACTTGAATACAAAGAAACAGCTAAACAAAATATATAATATTTAAGATATAGTAAATCATAAATCAGTCAAATTATATGTCTCAAGGACAGTACCAGGCAGAGTAAACCAAATTAACAAATACTTAATCAAATGCCCTCTATATGCAAAATACTGTGCTAGACTTTATATTTTAGGTAAATGCAAGTAAATTACTTTCCCAGCTAAAGTCTTGGGTCAGATTATAAAAATTACAATTGATTACATAAAACTTAATTAACCTTTTCCTTCCCCCTCATGATACTCTTCATATCAATTTATGTATTTCCAAGTACCTATACCTATAATGTAGAGGTATCTGGGTTTGAGAGGTTTGAGGGAGAAAAGCGATTTTAAAAACCATATAAACTTGAAAAACAAATGAACAAGTGACCACCCCCTAAACACGCCCTTTTGCATCAAGTGGTTGGGCTCACATGTGATAAGCTGCTTATTCGTTCATGCAGCAGATGATGATCAAATTTTCCAATCTCTAAAATCGCTCCCAGATTCTAGATTATTCAGTTACCCTTCATTTCACAGCAAGTAGCTATAATAAAATACTCTAAATAAAACTCTTTAATTCAACATCTCAAAAGTAAAAGAGTGGGTTTACATATAATTTGAGTAAACCAGAGAGGACTGTTCCTTTCATCAGAGACTTTCTGACACTATTAAAATGAAAGAACCAGTCTTGCAATTAGTTATATAAAACCACAACCAAATTCAGAAGTCAGTACAAGATTTAGCAACCCGATCATTTTTCAAGGTTGTACCAGTTTTTACTAGACAAAGCAAATGAAGCCTAGGAAAATAACCTGAACATGTTCACATTTAGAAAAGTCTACTCTTCTACAGTCATATTTAACGAATGTCATGAGATCCTTACATTTGTGAAAGTATTTTCTCTTCCATGAAAGAAGCAAAATACACACACACACACACACACACACACACACACACACACACATTTGTTTTTCCTTAGCTTAGAAATCTTTAAGGCAACCCCAGGCCCACTCTCATGACCTTATCTTTCTCTATTCCTTTCTTTCTCCCCAGGTATCCGTAACATGGTTATTTTCATTATTTTCTCACTTATTTTTTTCTTGTGAATCACCTGTGGCTATAGTGTATAGCAAATACGCTAGGCTAAATTTAAAAATCGGGTTTCTTTTCTCACTAAGTCAAGTAAATAACTCTGATTATAACATTTCATCTTGAATTAACATTATTCTTAATTGCCTATGCACCTTACCTTACATTTTTAGCAGTCATATGCACTTCCTTCTAGTTTCTCTGACATTTTTGCACATCAATCTCATCAGAAGAGAAAAATCTAACTTTTTTTTTTTCTCTGAAACAGGGTCTCACTCTGTCATCCAGGCTGGAGTGCAGTGTCACTATCTCAACTCACTGTAGCCTCAACATTTTGGGCTCAAGTGATCCTCCCACTTCGGCCTCCCAAGTAACTGGGACTACAGGTGCTCACCACCACACCAGCTAATTTTTGTATTTTTTGTAGAAACAGGGTCTCACTATGTTTCCCAGGCTGGTCTCAAACTCCTGAGCTCAAGCAATTCACCTGCCCTGGCTTCCCACAGTGCTGGATTACAGGCATGAGCCACCATACCTGGCCAGCCATGAAATTTAGATGTTACTAGAGTCAGGCATACCTGAACTCTCCAGTTACTCATTAATCCAGGCTCTACTGTCATTCATTAATTCTGTGGCCTTAGGATATAAAAACTCTCTGAGCTTGTTTTCTCAATAAAATGAAGGATATAATACAGATTATATCAAATTATTAAGTAAACTAATGTGTGGACACAGCTCTTCACATAGTGTGGCACAGGTGAGGAACCAGTGGTCATGCTGGGGTTGCTCTCACTCCCCTGGTTTTGGTTGTTTGCTCCACATGAAAACATACTGTCTCAAAAACACACCTGCTTTTCTTCCAGAGATGACATGTAGAACACGCCACTAACCATGACTCTAAAACAATCTCTGTAGTACCATTTACCCAGCAATTGTGCATCTGGAGGCAGTAACTATTTATGTGCACTGACCTAGAGGCTGGCAGTTTCAATGAAACCCTGACTTCCCTTTCTTCTTTTCATCCCTCTACTAGAAGCAACACTTTTGTTCTAAGACCCAAGTCAAAGACATTGATCTTACACAACAGAAAATCGTGGCTCACACATCTAGAGTTCCCATCATTCTAATACAATACAGATAGATATTCTAAGATCCAGACCTTGCAAGGCACACTGGCAAGGCAGCATCTCCCCTTAAATAATAAGGGAACAGCCAACCATGAGTAACCAGCATGCTGCTGGTCCTCCCCAAAGCTGTTGTTCTGCAGCTAACTCAGGGACTTCGAAACAACTGCAGCAGCGGCAAAGGCTGCTTCCCAACTTTTACATACTTTTCAATTCATATAATAGACATTTCACATAAAGTTGTTGATAGATTTTCTTCTGCCTGTGCACATCAGTTAAATGTGTTTTATTTCCCTTCTGGGCTGTGTGCTGGCAGAGAATAACACAATGAAGAGGTGGTAGTATGCCTTTCCAGGCCCGTTATGGCCAAGATTATGAAAGAAGGGCTTTGACGAAGAATGTTCAGGCCGACTATAATAGTTTTCCTTTTAGTGTATTATTGTTGCCATGTGTTTGCTGCTGTCTGGAGCAATAAAAAAGCTCTGAAATATTTGTCTGTGTCCTCCATAGACCCAAGAGTTTCCATAAGAGAAATCACTTGAAAAATCACAATATTACTCCAAATAAAATATTAACATAAAAAAACTTGTTGAAATGTTGAGCTAAAATACTAAAGAATTACGGCCACAGCTGTAATTTATGAGGATATGAGTGCCTTCGCCTCATAAGGGCCTTTCCACTCCCACCACAGGCACATGTTTGGTATTGTTCTTCACACAGCATAGATGCCGCCAACCAGAATGAATTGCTTTGGGGGGCCTCAGAAGTTCTGACAGGGTAGATTAGATGAACAAGGAAAACTGTCATGATTCATTTCTTGAGTAGATGGACACTTAGTAAACCAATAGTCAGTTCGTATAATTTTACTTGAAGAAAGGATGATTACGTCTTTTGTATAGGAAAAATGCTTTTTCTTTCTTCCTGTCATCCTAAATGTAGATTTATTTACTTGAGTTGAAAAATTTGGCCTCAAAATGTAACAAATTAATTAGTGATAATAATCTATCAGGGAGGAACTGAGCCCAACATTAGTAACATAAATAATCTTTGAGTATTCATGAATTCTCTCTAAACTCAATCTTAACAGAAATATTCTCAAATAAGAAAATCTCTAACAGAAGAGACAATTTGCATTTAGGCCCACAATTTCATCTTCACTATTCAAATTTAAGGACAGATTTCTGTGTTTATTCTCAGTACCCAGAAAAAGTAGCACTCAATGAATGCTGTGGTAAGTAAACTGCAGGTATTAGCACTTAGCCACATGCAACTTCAGTATTCCTTGAATGTTGTTCACTTGCTTATAAACCTGAAAAATACATCTTGGACGTTTACTTTATCCCAAGACCTAACACAGTGTGCCCATTTGCTCTCAAATATTATCAACATCAAAGAAGTTTTCATTTTGCCAAAATGTGAGATTGAGTGAAGTCCCTATAATCAAGGTAGATTATCTGCATTGCCCAAGTTTTGGGTCCTCAGATTTTTATAGGCATTATTGCACATATTCTGTTGACATTTTGTTTATACAAGTAGGATCTTTGTTTTTCCTAACCCACAAAGGCTGAAAGAGGAGCTTGTGACTTAATTTCAGAGTTTGCCTAATTTATTTGTCTACAAAGTAACATGCTCATACGCTGGAGCGGAGGAAAGAAAGGTGGCTAGAAAGGTTAAAACCAGATGTAGAAAGTAAAACAAAAATGCTGTGATATAGAGTAAAGATTTTACAAACTAGAACGTTATGGAAGAAAACAGTCAGTGTCTTGCTGAGATTACAAAGCTTAATCAGTGATAGTAGCGGAGATCAGGAAAAAAATGCAATCAAGAGCAGAGTGTGGGGGATATGGGAGGTATTCAGCTAATGCTTCTGGAAATGATGTAAGTGATTTGTTTGCAAAAAGAAAGGCTAGCTAGACATTAACTTGTCTGTAAAATGGTAATAATAGGAATCTGCTTTGCCTGTATCATAGGACTGGTATAAAGACAAAAAGAGATAATACACAGAAAAACCTGCAAACTGTAATGAACCACCAGTGAATGCAGGTTCCTCCTATCAACCTCATCTTGCCTAATAACTCACACATTCTTCCAGTTTCGAAATTCCTTAAGTCTTTGGGTTGTACAAGATAAATAGTTTCCTGATTTCTCTTTTTTATTGAGACAGACATTTTCTCTGCATAGTTTACTTAAAATGAATGACATTGTTACTGGCTCTGGAAATTAGAGAAAACTGGTTCTTTCTGATCACAACCTTAATCCTAGAGATAAAACACTCCACCTGGCAAGAGAGGACAATCCAGGCCTCATGTCATGCCCTAAGCATGGCTTATGTTGGCACCACTCTTTCCCTATATCCAACCACCAAGAGAGCTGAAGCTCAGAATGCTGATAAGATGCATAACTCAACGAGTATGGTGATACACTGAGAAACTGATAGAACAAAGGACAATCCACAGTGTGACAACAGGCATATCAGAGCCGGCCCTTCTCCCTTTATCCTCGATGGAGGCAACATGTGCCAAGGGAGGCAGGTGACTGAACAGTTTTATCTGTTCTCTCTTTAGTCATTAATTCATCCAGTGAACATTCATTGGGCAGCTATTATGTGTAAACCACGACATAAAAAGCCAATGGTAATACTAAAACAAAACAAAAAAACTCTAATTTCTCAAACAGCGTTTAGATTCATTTAAAATACTGCTATCCAGTATGGAAGTGAATGTTATGAATAAATGGTGCTCAATCATTCCCCCAGCTTCCAATACTTTTTAGCTCTTTTATCTGGGGCCAGATTACAAGGAAATCAAAAGTCATGCTCAGGAATTTTCACGGAGAAACTACTGAAGGATTGTGAGAAGAGACTTAATAGCTTGAACCTGACTTACTATTGAATTTGGGAAGAAAAAATAAAATTAAAATCAACTAAAAGGTACTAACAATAGACCATTTGTGAGATGACAAGGAAGGACTTAACCAGAGCAACAGAACTGAGAACAAAAAAAAAAATAAATGCTTCAAGAGGCCACAAAGTAGAGGATGAGTTTCAATGGAAATAAAACAGCTACAAAAGCTGAAGAAGGGAGAATAGATAGTAAGAAAGAAAAGAGAAGCAGAAGGAAAAAGAGAAGCAGCACCCAAAGGAAAAGGAAAAAGGAGATGTAAGAGGAGAGGTCTCATTAGACTTTTTCCTTCAGTGCCTGGTTATTTTTTTACTATGTGTCGCTCATCGCTTTTGAAAACTTATTCTTGGGTCTTATTTGTGGTAACTTCCTCCAGAGAGAAATTGTGTTGGCTTGTGTTAGAACCTAGGACTCCCACAAGTTCCTAAACTCCTAAAACTAAATCCTGAGTTTAAAACATTCTGGACTACCGAAGCAGTATGTATTTGGATTACAGTATGCTTGAGGGTCTACTTGTGGTTACACCTTCTTTGGAATTCCCTTCCACTTCTGCTCTGCTTAGCACAAAAGTACTTTTCCTGTGGAACATGCTGGGGCCACGTGGAAAGAGGGTTTAGGTATAATTCATCATAAATCTAAGAATGTGACCCTTTGATTTCTGTACCTTTGATCACACAGGACTGTCAAAATGAAGTTCCAGTTTGCCAAACGGGCAAATGTCGTCAGGATCAAAACAGCCTAAATTTGTAGCTTACCTCCTCCACTTTCCCGTAAGTATCAGTCTGATAACGGCTCACCGTGTAGTTAGTTCTTCAATTATTTTAAGGAGATTTTAAAGAATTTTATATTCTGCATTTTTCGTTGTTTTCAGTAGAAGATTTGATCCATATAATCTAGGCTACCTAATTTCTGGATGTGAAACAAACAATAAATTCAAATCTCTATACAAAAAGTGTTGTGGTCAGCCATGGAAATACCTGGTCCCAAATCTGATGGCAAACATGTTTCCTTTAGGAAACATGTATAAAAAATTCCTATACTTTGGAAAAAAATCAGTATCTGAAAAACTGAGGTTAACTGAGGTTAACAAGTTCATCTGACAATAGTTATAAACACATTTA
This sequence comes from Mandrillus leucophaeus, assembly GCF_000951045.1. Lineage (NCBI taxonomy): Eukaryota > Metazoa > Chordata > Mammalia > Primates > Cercopithecidae > Mandrillus > Mandrillus leucophaeus. Next base: position 2,141,328 of record NW_012102809.1, read on the forward strand.
TTCACCACTAAAAATTGTGTTATTAGGCCATCAACCAAGAGTACATAGAAAATACTCATAATGATGTACATTCTAGGTATCAACAAATCTCTTATATTTTCAAAGCAAAATTCAATCTGAATAAACAGAAATACATTTTTTAAACTCTTAAGCTTATAAAATGACCTGTTTTAAATTGCTTTCTAGGATTCCAATCACAAGCTAGAACAACAACAAATCCTTGTTTCTCAATCTTAATTACAGTGGAATAAAAACCAAAAGTTTTTGGAATGGTACTGTGTTTTATACTGATACTCTTACTATGTTTATAATGGCATAAAATAATTTGAACAACTCTTCTGCAACTGAAGTGGAATATATGCTTTAGAGTATTGAAGAAGGATTTAGCTGAAGTTTTGAGGTCTCATCACTTATTAGTTCAAACTATCAGCATAACAGAACTAAAAACAAAAATGACACTATATTCATTATGTGATTTAAGTATAAAACACTGCCATGATAAATATTTGGAAATTCCAAGCTTTTACAAAAGCATACTTTATGTACAGTATCAGCATTCATCCCTTTAGGGTGTACACTGTGGACTGCCTTGTGGGGGGAATTTATCTCAGTTCATTTTCATTCTACATTCCACTTTTGAGTTGCCAACTAAATTGCTTCTTGGTTTATAGTATGGAAGACTTCATAATGTTTAGTTGGAATTGCTTACTTTTAAAGTGTGCTGGTAGAAAACCCAATGTGGTTTGAAATATCCTCACCAGATGTTTGGATAGATGTGAAACCAACACATATCAAAAGGAGATCCAAACTACCATTAGCTGTATAATACATAGGCTCATACATTTAACAACTTCAACTGATCAACCACATTAAAACTCTTCAGGGGAAATGAACTAGTTCTTGCATTTTCTAGTACTAGGAACTCAAATTCTATCCATCCTCTTTGGACTATCAGGATCTCAATAAATGTCAAGTAATAATGAGCTACAAGGACAGCGTAAGTACGCTTAATGTGACTGGACAATGGAACAGTTTGATATGGTCACCAATACAGACTCATACTCTTAGTCTGAAAAAACATAAGTTTAGTCACTAGAACAAAGAAAATGGCAGTCTTATTTCTTTCCACACCAGTCAGCCCACACCTAGTATAAGGTGCTTAATTCTGAGCATTATACCTTAAGAAGGATAAAGACAAGTGGGATGTGCTGGGCAGGTAAGAATCAGGAGGCTGGGCACAATAGCTCATGCCTATAAGAGAGGGCAAGGTGGGAGGATCACTTGAGCCCAAGGAATTCACAACCAGCCTGGACCCATCTCTGCAAAGAAAATAATATTTTTTTAATTAGCCAGGTGCAGGGATGCACAGCCATGGTCCCAGCTACTCAGGAGGCTGAGGTGGGAGGATCCCCTGAGCCTGAGAGCAAGACTCTGTCTCCGAAAAAGGAAAAAAGTAAAATCAGTAGAGTTACAGGACCCGAATCTACATAACAAAAAGAGCAACTACAAGGATAGGGCTATATGACCTGGTTTGGGCCAGGACTCAGGGAAAAGTGGATTCATGGGAATCCACTTCTAAACATTAAATATAAAATGTTAAAATAGAAATATACAAAAACAATGAATTTTACATGGATTCTCAAGGAAAGAAATTAGAAATAATATGTGTAAAGTAAGCTATGGAGAGAGATTTTCAACTAGAGTTGTTTGTGGATGGAATGAACTGCTACGACTGGTTAGTAGTAGTGAACTAAACTACTCTTTCAGGGTATACTTGTTAATCCACACTAAGTATCCATGCACCATCACACAATCTTGCCTAAGCTGTGCTGTTCCCCGAACCAGTCCCCTTCTGTGACTACCTGGCAAAATATAACTTCAATCATTCTACTCACACATTGCCCTTTCTACAATTTTCCCTGACATCACTCTTTCCCCCAAACCTTCCCATCCTTAGAATTAATCATCACCTCATCCCAGCTTATGCAGCACTTTTTGTGTTCTTCTATTACAGTATTTACCTCCCTCTTCTATTACAGAAGTAGCACTTTTTGTGTTCTTCTATTACAGTATTTACCTAAAGTGTGATAACAAAACATACAGACTATTGTAATTATATTCTTGGTACCTGTGTTGTGTCTGGCATAATTTTAGTGCATTTATTGTAGGTAACAGATTTATTTTGAAATGTAGATAATATACAAATAATAGATGCAGAGTCAACCTAGATGACTTCAAGACACTGAGATTCTATGGTACTAGAAAATGTAGAGACATGTTTAAGGACTTTTAGCAGTGAACACAGAAGATTCTCTAACACTGATATGCCGAAAAAAGTACTATACATGTGCCCTTAAACAGAAATAGACTCAGGATCCAGTACATTTCTTCCAACAGTAAAAACAAAAAAGTTATGCAAAAACTCAACAGGTATAAGTTGGACATTTTAGATATCCAAGAAAACAACCTTCAACTGAATAGCAATATAAATGATATTCTAAATAAAACAGAATGATAGATACAAAGAGATAATAGGAGGTTGTCAGGAAATACGAAGGAGTATGTGTATTCAGCCAGTAGTTACCAGATTACAAATCTATGAAACAAAAATTATTCATTATCCTCTTTTTCTGGGCTCTATTTTGAACTTACTCATTGACATATGCCAAAACTATAAAAGTAAGACAAAGCAGGAAACCTATAGTCTCACCACCAAGTCAAATATTTCCATTGTGACCAGTCTTTCCACGTGCAACTACATGGACTGTGAATTAAGTCCACATATACTTACCTTAAGCCATTCTTGTTGGGCTTTGAGAAATCTCTACTTTTAAAGAAAAACAGGTCTACAAGACCACGAAATATTCTTGACTTTAAAAGAAACATTCAAGGTGTTTCGAATGATTAGCAAAGGTTCAACTTAATCCCCTGAAAAACTAGTAATAGCTGTTAATGACTGCAATAGTCCCAATTATAGATAACCAGGGACAGGATCCAAACAAATGAGAAAAATGCATAAGATAGCATTTTAATTATAATGCTCAATATAAATATAAGGTTAAAAATCATTATTCTGCATTATTCTTCAAGGGGAAAGACTCATTTACAATTATGCAGCAAATGAAATGTTGCTTATTACAAAAAGAAGAATGATCTTATAAAAATTAAATTCTAAAAAAGATACAAATTAAATGCATATTATGACTGTGTGTGTCAGAAATATCTGATAACAGACAAGAAAAGCAGCAAAAAAAAAAGAAAAAAGAAAAAAGAAAAAAAAACATAGGGTCTGGTGTTAAGATTTTAAGTAACTTTTTTTGGTTTTCCAAATCTGTGCTAATATTATGTCACCTTTGTATTATTAAAATTTCATTTAAATTTTCATTTGAAATTTGTTAGGAAGACCTGGAAAACAATGCTTATGGCGGGAGACAGATTGCTCAAGAAACAATCCTGTGATAATTTCCCAACAATCTTGAAGCCTCAGTGAAGTTCTTCATGATATCCTCAGACTGGATAACGAAATGTGGGCCTTTGGGCGGAAACAGGGAGATTCTCAACTGGCTAAATGTCTAAAGGGAACTGAAGACCCATGTCAATAAGATTCTACTGCACACAACAAGAGCTCTCTTCACAAGACTGTCCTGTTCACTACATGTGACAGTGAGGCAGACACACACTGAGAAACATGTTGTACACATTAGAAAGTACCAGAAATGATTACAATTATATTAGACATTGTAGAACAGACTAAGGTTTTATGTTTAATTTGTACAGACTAGAAAAATTTGAGCTAGATCTACAAGATGGCAACTTAACAAAGATAAATCTAAAGTCCTCTAGTAGGTCCAAATATTAACTGTATAAGTAGGGCACAAGGAAATGTAACTAACAGACCAAATATCTGAGAAAAACTTAGGCATTTGAATTGTCACTCAACAGCATGGCAAGACTGCCAATAAAGCAAATACAATACTAGACTGCTGAAAAGAGAAGACGGTCGTGCCATATACCATGTTCAGTACCACATTCTATAAAGGACAGTCATGAACTAAGCACTTGAGAAAAAAAGGAGCAGATTTAAGAATAACATTCACATTTTAAAGTAGAAGTTACCTAAGAAGCGGGTAGGCATATTTGGTGCAGTTTAGGGGTTGAGGGGAGTTAGAATCAATGGTATAGAGATTGGAGAGAAGCAGATTTGGGTTCCATATAAGGAAGATTTTTCTCACCAGAAAGCAGCCCACACACAGATTGGGCTCCTAGCACAGGCAGTCACATGGAAGCACACGTTCACTCTTACACGTGGTCAGGGGAGCTGCAGAAAACAGCCCAGCACTATAGAAAAGATCAGCACAGACACCTGCAAAATCTCTTCCAGCTGCTACATTTCTTCATGTGTTAAACCAACTGAGGCACAGTATAGGAAGTACAACTCTACCAACACTGAAAATGAAATGATTCTATATGAAATTTTCTCACTAAGAATCAAATGAATGGTTATTTTCTCTAGAAACTGTGGAGCAGATGGCACACTCCCCGAAAGCACTAAACACGTGCACCCAGGTTTGCAATACAGCACAGAATGCCGTACATATTCTCATATTGTGTTACCCCCAAAATCAGGTTGTACCTTACGATCGCAGTCGGCCAGGTGGCAGTGGTGTAGTTGTCCTTGCCTGATCATGTGCACACCTGATCATCACTGTTAATACCAGTTACTTAAGTTAAATAGTGCATGCTTCAGGTATTACATATCTTAAGTTTAATGACACTATAATTCAGTAATAAAACAAAAAGTTATACATAGAAAGTAACTAAAATACTCAGTGGGGCACAAACTTGTATTAACTTGAGAAAGTATCTGCCATTTGAAAGATGTCTACAATTCTGTATTTTCTTGCAAAGTAATTAATTCATTTTGCTATTTTGTTTTAGACATATACACAAGAGTAAAATGATACAAATCTATGTCTCCATAAATCTAAATAAGTTCATCAATAAGTATAAAACATTAAGAATCTCAGTGGTGAGAAAGAATTGAGTCATAGTTTAATCAGAAGAGCTTGTGCTTTCCTAATGGTACATAAAATAATGATGCATCTGAAAATCGGTGTTGCAGAATAAGTGAAATACAATGTGTTTCTTGCAAATGTGATGTAGACTTTATAGACAGAGCACTTTATTTTTAATCTATCTTTAATATAAGGGAATCTTAGAATTGTAGAGTTGGATGAAACCTTGGAAGTCATTTGAAAATAAACTCAATCTAGCACATAAACCCTTTCAGTGATATATCTACTGTACTGGATGACAACTTTTAAAGAAGCTGAAAGACATTCAGCAATTGTGGAAAGTATGCTATCCAAAAGAAGATTTCTCAAGTTAAGCCCTCTCAGGTCTCCCCTCAGAAAAGGGGTAGAGAGGTTTGACCTCAATGAAATTTAAGATTTACGTTCTGTGAAGGACACCACAGATAGAGCAAGCATAGAAGTAACAACTGGAAGAAGATATCTGCAACATATACACCTGATACAAAATTAATAGGAATTCCTACAAATTCGCAATAAAAACTGAATGGACAAAGGATAGGAAGAGGCATTTGACAGAAAGAAACACCAGAATATCTAAATCTATAAAGCGAGTTCAACCCCACTATTAATCAGAGGTACAGCTATGACATTAAGTAACTCTCCTCCAGTTTGCAGAGTAAAAGGGTAGAACTTAATTTTAATGATGTGAAACAGAAAGTTTATGAAAAAGAACCGTGAAATGAAAGAAGTAAATATTCATGTAATTTGTTTTTAAATTAAAGTTTTTATACATCCAGTGTCTTAAAGCAGGGATTTGTACAGAGAAATAAACTATATTTTATGATTTCCAAGTAAAAACATATATATTTAATTTGTTTTTATTTTATTACTAGAATTTGTTTTTGTTTCAGAAAACAACATATTTACAAACTTGAACTCTGTGTAAGCACAACCTAGTCAGGGAAACATTCACCGTGTCTATTTCAGAAATAAGACACTTTATGTTAACTAATGTAGTGGAAAGGACTACATTAATGATTTGCCATTTTAAGGAAAATGAAAAGCTAAGTAACAGCTGTCAGTAGGTCAAATGCAATTCAATCGGCTTAGTTAGTTCTAAAAAACATTTAAATAGGTTCTTTAGCTGTGAAGTCCACATATTACTCAGTAATTCTAGGACTAATCAAAAGCAAATAGAAAAAAACAATTCTCACTAGCCTGGGGTCAGTGAAAACCTATTTGACCTATGCCAAAAAGGGAGGTTCTCCATTCAAACAGATGGATAAAAGCTCCAAGTACAGTTATCTCACTAAAATTCCAAACAAGTCACAATGAACACACGACACAAAAAGCCAACATCGACTTTATATTTTAGTTGTGTGTATGTACATCATATACATGTGCACACAGACACATCTAGAGACTAAGTTAGTGATTGCAAATTTTATATATAAAAATGCCCATATATTTACGAGTCAAAGAAGAGTTGTCTTTTTTATATAGTCACTAAAGACAGATACATAATATGTATATATACTAACAGACAATGTGAATTCAACAGGTATCATTTTAATGACATCATGCTATACAAAAATATAAAGAAAATATATTTGAAAAGAAAAAAGGGTTTGCAAGTTCCAGGTAATAAATGAAAAAGTGAATTACAAGAATACGCAGAAACCCAAAGGACGCTGTTACAGATCACTGAATTTTTGGAATCTGAAAACTCTGTAGTTTTACATTTTATTATCGTAGATAATTGTATACACAGAATAATGCCTTGTCTGTTGTTCTTGAGAGAGAGTAGAACAGATGGTTCTGGTCAAAGCCCCTCGGCGACTGAGCATTATCACCCATCTAGAGAAGGAGATGGCGGTGCGGGGGTGGCAAAGAGGAGGATGAAGCCTTCTGGGAAGAGAAACAGCGTGGAGCTTAAGTAAAAAATGGACAGCTAAAACGATGAGGGGTGAAAGTGAATGTAAATTATACCTGGCTTTAAATATAAGAGTTTTAATATTTTATTAGTAATAAATCCACTGTCTTCCCCCTTAAACTGCTGTCACAACATGTGCTAGTGGCCCTTGACAAATGCCTGAAATCTTTGCCATCATTATTACACAGGAAAGGCTTTGAAAGAATTCCAAGCAATCCATCCATGTCATACTTTGACAAAGCAAGGGAGAGGCCATGGGTAGAAGAGATGCAGCTCCAAGTGAAGAGTTAAGAAAGTGAACCTGTAGACTCTAGGCTCCAGTTCTGTCCTAAAATCGAGCTGTTCGTTTGATGGTAGAAAAGACCAGGATCTTCTCATGGCAAGGCAATTATCAGTCTACATGGTTAGGACAGTGACAAACAAAAGAAACATGTCAAATAAATAAATGGTTGCCATTAAATATAATTTATTTGCAGGTACTTTCTAAATTTAGTACCATGACTATAAAAAAAAAACCACAAAACCAAAAAAACCTTTCAAACTACCAAAGCATGTGAAAACAAAGTATAAAGCTGTTTAAATTAAAAAAACAAAAAACACTAAACTAGGACAATAAGAAAATTACTTTTTTTTTTTTTTTTTTGGAGACAAAATCTCTGTCACCCAGGCTGGTGTGGAGTGGCACGATCTCGGCTCACTGCAACCTCTGTCTCCCAGGTTCAGGTGATTCTCCTGCCTCAGCCTCCCGGTAGGTGGGATTACAGGTGCGCACCACCACACCCGGCTAATTTTTATATTTTAGTAGAGATGGTGTTTTGCCATGTTGGCCAGGCAGGTCTCAAACTCCTGACCTCAGGCGATCCACTTGCCTCGGCTTCCCAAAGTGCTGGGATTACAGGCATGAGCCACCGTGCCCAGCAACATAAATTATTTTTATAATTACTCTTCAAATAAGGAAAATTTAGTAACAAAGAAAGTAATCTACTTGAAATATTTTTAGCTTTTATTATAGATTAACAAAGATAAACACCAATCTAAGAATTTGTATGTAATGTATAACTTTATTTAGAAACAAAATATTAAATCCTTATGGTAATTCATAAAAGAAAGGTAGAAAAAGTCTTAATTTTTATACGTTTAGTTGAGAAACACTTAAAGCAAACCCTGCACCGAACTGAAAATTTCCACAAGATAAATAAAGAAACTCATAAAAGCTCGGAGTAAATCTCTTAGGAATGTCTTGATTGGGGTTAAAATATGGCTGATAATAAGCTTAAAAAAACTAACTTAGGAATAAGTTTGCCACCTTGACTGTATGAAATGCCACTAAATTGAAAATGGAATCTGGATGGCTCTAAAATAATTGAATCTATGCTGGTTATAAATCCTGGAATCTTTTACTTGGGAATCCAAGGTTTAAATACAACGACAGTTAAGAGGAAAAGTTTTATTATTATGAATATTTTTCTTTGACTTTTATAAACTCTACAAATCAACAGAAATCCCTTATTCAAGTAAAAAATTAACAAAAAATGAATGCTTTGAAAATTAAAAGTTTTAACTTTTTTTCTGCTACAGGAGGAATTTGTGCTGTGCTTGGGATACTACAATACTGTCTTTTAAAGATACATTTTTAAAACATTCACTTTTTGTACTCTAAGTCATCTACATTTAACCACTATTTTTACATTATAAACTCTCATTTAGCATACATTTAGTACAGCAGTCAATAATGGTCTATTATTATACAAATCAAATATGTGTTTTAAACTTAACTACTTCTCCAAACAGCTACTTCCCCTTCCCCACAAAAAAAGCATCAATTCATTATACAGAAATTTCTGGAAAGTTGTACTTAAGTGAAAGCTACAGTATTAAGAAGCTTAGTTTTCATAATCACACTCTATATAGTCAATATAGTTAGGGCATGAAATAGGTTTGTTTGTATTTTTCCCTGGTGAGCAATTTTGGGGCACAACAAGTTCTACTATAATTGTCTGTAAATTATAATAAATATCAAAGCTAAATGTAGAAAATTAACACTGACTCCTAAATGTATTTACATGCCTCAGAATCATTTCATGGAAATTCATGTATATTTATTTACCTGTAAGAAAACTCAGCAAATCAACTTACTCAGATTTCTATTTTATAGAAAATATTCACATACTAATTTCCTCTAGATAAGATATTCCCACATTAACAGTATGACCAAGGCTTATACAGCACTCAACTTTAATTTGTACTTTCAGACAAAAGAGAATATAATGCCTTTTCCATCCCAGAATTTCCACTATTCTGCATTAAGTTTTTAAAAAGGCGTAAGATAACTTTATACAAAGATTTTAAATATTTCTTGAGAAAACCATTATATGCTAATATCTGACAACTGTTTCTTCCGAAAAAGTATGATTTTTAAAAGAAACTCAACTTTTCATCCTTAGGTTTTATTAACACTGATGTTTTCATTAGACACGACATGTAATTTATATTAATAAGCACAACACCACTTAAAAACAAATCGGACAATCATGAAATTTTGGGGTTGTAGGAGATCTTGGAGAACATACAACATAACTCTTTCCTATTTCCCAAAACCTCACATCCTATTTTACAGATGGGAAAACTGAGGCCCAGAGAGGTTATGTGTCTTCCTTACAAGTTTATTTTACATTATTATAAAAATTCTGACAAGATTAATTCCTTTAATTTCTCATCACAAAGAAAAAGTACCCTGTGTTAGTTAGAATTTAGCAGGTTTTATATTTTAATATACCAATCAAAAATATAAATCAATGAGGCTTAAATCACAGAATTACAATTAAAATTGGGTTACAGAAATGTAAATAAATTGCTAATATAGTGAAATTGTCATTTCATGTGTCAACCCTGTAGTTATCTTTTGGATTTATTACAAATTCCTGAGAGATAAATAATGTCTAAGTTTTCACAAGGTGGCCAACATATGTGTTCTAATATCCTATACATTACGACAATTAATATTTTTATCATTATACTGATGTTTCAGTAAGATACCTGTATATGCAACCAACTATTTTATTTTATTTTATTTTATAAAGCTCTACTAGAAAGGTCTAAAGTCACAATACAATGAAAATCAACTACAAATTATTCCATAAAATATGTTATATGTGGCGACAAACATATGCCTTTAAGTTTGATTAATACAAATGGAAGACTATTAATAAAAACTAAATGACAGCAACAAAATCTGTATCACTGACAAGTCAAGATAGTACACACAGCATCAGATCATAGAGCTGATGTTAAAAAAAACTCAAACAACTGATAGGGGCACTACACAAAATGTCATGTGCTAACATCTGGAATTAAGATTACTTATAGTGGAGAAAATAAAACGTCCCCGAAAAGTGAAGGCACGCATTAAATCTTGGCACTCTTTTTATAGTTGTTTTACACATAGAAATGTAATTCTTACGAAGAACTAATTTCACTAAAAGTTACAATTGTACTAGTATTTTCTGTAAGAATGCAAGAAAATGAGTAAGATTAGTCAAAACTCTGTTAACGTCTATGTTATTATGAAAGATATCGCAATTTTTCTATTAAACATTTCATGTGCCTATGACCTGACATTACTGAGATTTCTTTTTTTTAAAAAGTGAGTATTTAAGTGTCAAAATTTTACTAAAAAGTTTTTACTGAAAGTACTAATTTAGTATGTAATTTATGTGACATTGTAAAAAACAAGTTTTTACTGGCTAGGAACTAAAAATCTCTGACCAGATAAGGGTTTAACCAAGATGTTTCTGTTGTAGTTAAAATACATCTTTTCCCAAGTGATGGAACTTGGGAAAGTTCTTAAGAAATTCTTTCATAAGTAGCATGGTAGAAAACACTTTAAAAAAAAAAAAAAAGAGAGAGAGAGAGAAAATAAGAAACGAAATTTCAGTAAAGCTTTTAAGAAGAAAAAACACAAGAAAAAGGGACAAACTAATATTTCACACATTGGAAATCTAGTAACTGCTTTATGGATTAGTCTCTGGATCCTGTGCCAACAAAGTTGCACCACCAAGACTCATCATCATATAAGATGGTTCAACCTGATAAGTGGAATCCGCAGTTAGAAACTGAGAGAAAGAGAAAAGAACCTCCCACAAAATGAGAGAAAGTGTATCAAATCTATCTGAAATCATTCCTCAAGAAATACAAACTATGAGCAATACATTTATGAACATATGTGTTTATCTAAAATAAAGACATAACCTGTAGAAAACAGGCAATTAAACTTAGCGCCAAAATTGAACTTTAAGGCATTTATATTACATACATTTTCCCACTATTAACACTTCACTGAAAAACAATGGCCACATGAGAAAATATACTTCGTGATTACATGCAATCATCTATCAATTTAAATAATTTTAAAAGTATCTATATATGTTTAAGTATTTTACATCAGATAAAAGAAAGGACAATTTGGACATAAAGGAAAATCTAAGTATCATAAGCACAAAACTTTGGTACTTTAATCTCAAACAACAGTGTGCGCTCTAGTTTATTAATCAACAGGAACGCTACCTAATTAACTATGTTAAAGTTAATGTAATTAAGAAAGACAAACAAGGCAAGTATTACTTAAGCTATTATTATACTATACTGGAAATTTTTCAGATATCTAAGATTTTGTAAGATGTAGTCACGTAAACAAATGTAAAGCCATTATAAATTAAAATTGTTTATAAAATGCCAATAAAACACTGAAGTCCCCTATAATTCATACAAAATCTATTTTTAGAGTTTAAAAAGGGCATCAAAAACTATAAAGTGTATCATTTTTAAAAGCCCATTTAAAAATTATAAGGAAATTGAAAAACATGTTATTAATTATCCAACATTTAATTATTCATGCAAAATATTTATAAAATATTGTCAAGGAAAATAAATGTTCTAGTGCTACTGATATGAAGAAAATTAATATACTGGTTTTTTTAAAAAGTTTTACAACAATATTCTTCAGTTAGTAAGCAACACAAATCACTTAGATTTGCCTGCCTGAGACACGATTCTTTTGAAACCAAGCAATTGAAGGAAATGGTGTTGCAATACTGTCCTTTTAATGAAAACCGTGGCAGTGAAAAGGTCACATAAATAATCTGCACGATGTTATTCCATTAAGAAAGTCACAGTCTAAATCTAAGGACTGCCAAAGAGGGGCTAAAAGTGTAAAAGAAAAAGTACGCAGTCACCTGCAAAACATATTATATTCTGATTAAAAGTTGTTTTTAAATAACCTTTTAATCTAACAGCCATTTGTTATCTGAAAAATGACTTATAAAGAAATGTTTATGTAATTGTGACAAATTCAATCATCTTATACCCTGGTTTTAAGAAACACGTGATAATGAAAGTTCAACTTATAAAATTCCATTTAATTAATTAAATTAAAAATTCACAAAATTGCAGGATTATGTGTTTAGACATCAGGATTTTCTTTGTTCTTGTTTTCAGACCACCTACACTACTAAAAATATTAGGGTGACACAGATAATATCTGTGCATACAAACTACAGTTAACACAGCAGACTGCTTAAAACAGAAAAACTACATATATATCTTCTTTTCCTACTGATATGACAGAGTATAACCAATTAATCATTAATAAGTAACAAGCAGCAGCCAGAATACGTTTTATGCTTCATTAAAACAACATTGAGGCCCATTACAGTACACAGCAAACGATGCTGGAAACCACCTTATACCCTTGCAAACCGCATTCCCTTCTAACCTCATTTGGTGGAAGCAGCTAGAGGGTGAATGGCAATATACTCTCAAGTAAGCTTTTATTAAGTATGAGAAATAAATTATATTAAGTGTTATTTTTTGAACTCAGAAATGAGGGAAGGGGTTGTTAAGATATCAAATTTACTAAGAAAATAATTATGTGAGAAATAAGTTGCTGTCACAAGAGAGACTTGCCAGATACTGCTTTTAAGCACGTTGTTATACACACCTTTAGAATAAATTTTGTGACCCAGAGATTAGTCTGTGGTACTAAAATTCCTGAGAGTAGACCAGAAAAAAAAATAGAGGGTAGGAGAAATGTTTTCCTAAACAACGTTAGCATTACTCTAGTGGCATTAAGCCCTTATTTCGTTTATAATTAGTAAGATATTGAGGTATGGGATTGTTAAGGACGTGTTATAAATTGCTTTTCTATAACTCACTTCTGAATCTCAGTTTCTACTAAATATGATTCTACTTCATTAGATCCTCATGACTGTGATCTCACCAAATGCAATTCTAAAACTTGAAAATTACCTTGGAAATTTGTGAGAAGCCACAGAAAGGTCCTCGGAAGCATGCACATATTAAATATTAATTATAATGATGACTGTCATCTTTTATAGTGATTATGTCACTATTTAGGAATGCTAATTAAGATATAAAATGACTTGTTAATAGCAAATGCATTCTTAAGCAATATATTTGTACTTGTGCACTTAACAGCAAATCCAGCATGGGGACTGAACCATAATAGACTACAGTTCTATTTTCTAAAATGCTGACATTTGAGCAAATGTTCCCATGGAATGTTTGCCTGATTCGTGGACTGACATTTCCTCTTTGTAACTTGCTTAACTAAAAAGGAGACATGCAGGCCAAACTCCACAGTGCCCGCAGGCAGCAGGCTATTGCTTGCCGCTGCAACTTGTGCGTGGTTTCTCTTTTACTTCCCTCTTGCCCTACTGCCCCCTCAGCCCTTCACTGTCTCTTTATTTTGACATGCATATTATCTTAGCTGATTTCAATCATCTTACAGGAGTGGATGACATACCTTAAAAGATTAAGCTTTCCCACCTGGGATTTGTCCAGAAATTCAGTGTATTACAGCTTCCCAGAGCCTTCTTCATTCTCCTATATTCTTGTGTTATCAATAGTAGCTTTCTTTCTTATTTTATGTTTAAGTACGAGACACAGGCAGCTATGCTGATGGAGTCACTTTGTACTGTCACTCATCTTTCATTATAACTGCAAGGTTCACTTCCTTTGTCTAATTCTTTGCTGCCATCTATGTGTATAAAAGAGCACAACATTCTTAAACACACCAGAAACTTCCTCTGTTTCAAAAACAATCATGTCTCTAATCTAGAAAGATGAAGAAGGAAGCTTTAGGAATTATTTGCTTCCCTACTCAAACGTAAAGCTTATTGGGAATTTCCATTTCTTTCTCTGTGAAGCAAATTTATAAAACTGAAAAATGACTGAAGGTACATTATTTAACATAATATTATTGAACATACCAACAGATTTTTTCCATTATTGCTGTTGATAAATTTTAATCTGGAAAATTTGATGAACTTATGCTTGAAACAGTTGAAATTTTAAGTCACTTAAGTAAATAATTCCAATAAGATAAATTAATTTTTGCTAAATTGCAATCTAAATATCTTGCCAAATGATAGAGTGAAATGATCACTAAACCAAAACACTTTCATAATATTTAATATAAAGCAAATGCAAAGCAAACAGATAAAAAATTATTTACACACATTATTTAAACAACCAATAACTCAAATATTGTGACATAGCAATCAACTAACCTCTGTCAAATCTTCAAACATTTCTTCTCTAAGGAAGACGGAGAAATCTATCAGACCACACTGAAGAGCCTCTCAGCCTCCACTGTAGGACTGACTATACTGGCTCTGAATTGTCCTAAGATATGTTAGTGTCAAACAAATAGAAAGGCACTCTAGTGTGAGCCATATGGGAATGTTAAACAAAAAAAATCCTGTCCCCTATACCATTTAACAATTAATCCATGCAATCAGGGTAAAGACTGGTTATTTACCATCAGTACTAACAATATGGGTTGACAGTCTTGAAGAATGTCCCTAAAAGGTTTATTTTGTCAATACTACTAATTTCTAAAAGATTTTGCTGTTATATATTAAAAAAAATAAAAACCCGGCACCAATGAAATATACGGAATGGGAGTAGAAAGGAAACTCAGGAAAAGGTTTTTTTACCCTGATACACCAAACAACATAAGTTAGAAACTACTGCCTCTTCTCTATCAACTCCCATTTAGAATAACCGCATAATGGCTATCAACACAATATTCCTCTTCTCTGGTAAACAGTTCATTTTAATTATCAGCACTAGAACCATACACAAGTTGAGCTAATTTTTCAGGGTGCAGTATTTTCTAAAGAATTAGTCTTCTAATGATAAACTTAACAGAGTTTTAACATGCCAAACCAAGACTTGAGGCATAGTTTCTTATAAATGAAGCAAATTTAAATTCATTGTGGATTACATTTTAAATTAACATTTCCAAACTATGAACATATTATGTCACTTTTTAAAAAGTAAAAGTGATACCTACTAATCATTCATCTTCGATGTTAGACATTTTTCAAAAAAACAGAAATTTGATACATTAAAACCATTTTCATATGATTTATTTCTTGCTGGCACTAGTAAGGTATCCAATTAATGATTTACAGTAGAAAGTACCAGAAAAAATTCTTACGCATTAAATTTTTTGAACTAGAAAAGGTTTCATTTTATTTTACCGTACCAACTTTAAGGATCCAACTTTAACAAAGCAAATTTTATAAACTCCACCTATATGTAAGGATAAAGTAGAAATCATATTTAATATCAAGCTTTACTATGTATTTTAAAAGAGGTATTAAGTTCAATTTTTTTAAATATACATACAAATTTTGGGGCTGGGGAGATACATTATGGTATTAAACAAAGTATCATTTATGTCTTCACCTTAATTTACGTAAATTACATACTGTAATTTAATTAAGAATCCTGGCCAGGCGAGGTGGCTCACACCTGTAATCCCACAGCACTTTGGGAGGCCAACGCAGGTGCATCATCTAAGGTTAGGAGTTCGAGACCAGCCTGGCCAACATGGTGAAACCCCATCTCTACTAAAAATATAAAAATTAGCCAGGTGTGGTGGTGGGCGCCTGTAATACCAGCTACTGAGGCAGGAGAATTGCTTGAACTCAGGCAACAGAGGTTGCAGTGAGCGGACACAGTGTCACTGCACTCCAGCCTGGGCAACAGAGCAAGACTCTGTCTCAAAAAGAAAAAGAAAAGAAAGAAAAAAGAAAGAAGAAAAGAAAAGAAAAGAAAAGAAAAGGAAAGAAAAGAAAAGAAAAGTTTTACTCACAATATATTTACTAGCTTACTCTTTGCCCACCATTTTTATAAATAGCATCTAGAAATTAATATTATGGTAAATATGTACAGTTAGCTATTTGCATTAATTTTAGCTTAATATATATAAAATAATGTTGCAATACTAAAATAATGCTACTTTGGATTTTATTTAGTAAACAAGCCACTATTTATAAATACATTATGGGTAAAAAACCCAATAAGCATACCTTTGTGTGGTCTACTAATTAATTATGAGCAAAATTCCAAACATTATTAGCTGTTATCAAAATTACAATACCACCTAGATCTAATAAAACAGAACAATCTGTTTGAACAGGGAGAGGAGAGCTTTCATAGAGTGTTCTCTCTCATATAAATTCTTAATGGACTATAAAGGACTTTTTAAGTGGTTTTAGATTTGAATTCAATTGCTCAAATCTACAACAGGCTTCCAAGAAGAATTTGAGCCAGATGACACACAGGCACCCACCAACAGCATACACTCCTGCCTACCCTGATAAATACAAAGTCAAAAATGTTCAACTTCTTCCTAAGAACCATGGGAATAAACTAGTCATATTTAAAATAGTAGCATTTATTCATTATAAACCTAAACATGAAATTATAAAATGAAAAAGGTTTTGTATTGCAGTTTCACCCTGTAACAAACAAAAGTGGCTACGAACTGTATTAAGTATCACAGAGGCTGTGTCCAAACAGGTAAAGGGACAACAGGACTGATCAGAAAGAAATGGGAGCTTATAGAACAAAAACAAACAAAACCATAATGTTACTTGGCCATAGAGGTTTGTTCCATCCACACCACCTATCCACAGCGATTAAAAGCATCCAGTCTTTGCTCCAAGCACCTACTCACTTTATCTGTAAGAGAGCTAATTCTTCTAGACGCAAAATGCACTACAGTATGCATGGATATTAGGTCTAAATGCAAACATACCTTATTAATCCTCAGGCTTTCAAAGTTGTACTCACTGCTCTAAGCAATCTGCTTATAAGGAATCTTTATTATTTGAACATTCATAATTTGCTAACAAACAAGTGATTTGTGTTGCTCTGAGCACATCTAAAAATTATATATGACAAGATAACAATGAGTTTTAAAACTCATATACTATCATAATAGCCTATATCAATTCATAAATCTACTAAGCAAAATAAGTTATCTTCAGAGACCTAATATGGAGTTACAGTTTGTGTATACTAATACATGGACAAAAATGTATTTTCAGTAATAAAGCAGAAATATTTATCTTTAAATCTTAGAAAATAGGTTAATTCACATTATATTTATATAACTGACAATTTCATTTAAAAATAAGTGTACAAATAGGAACAAGCTGCTCATTCTAACAACGTCTTCATTAAGAAATTGTAGCAATTATTATTTGCCTCCCATAGCTTTTAGGGAAACTAACTTACAAACCACTATGGTGTAGATATTCAAAATTTTAAATTTTATATTGAATTAAATTGTACTACCCTAACTAAAAAGGTGATTATCATTCCTGATGAGTTAGTACTGTGGATTTCTGTTTTCCATATATATTAATTTTATGTTAGTATCACTGATGTGCTAACACTGCACCTGGCATTGTTGAATTTGGGGATCTTCTAGCTATTCAAATACTCTTTCAAATGGTATTAATTATAACCAGTTCCCTCCAACAAGGAAAGAACAATGTTTTAAACTCAAACCTACTGCACCAAAACTTCATTTCACTGTACTAAACAGTGGGAATGACAAGAGAGGTCGAATATAAAGCATCAGAGTCCTGTGGCATCTTCCCCTCATAGTTCAACAATATTGCCCGCCTCGGTCTTCTGAGCTTAGCAGTGTGACAGGAAGACTGAGTGGCATCATATCTGGGGTTGGAGGCTAGGTAGCGTGTGGCTGCTTATCAACTGCAAGTCCAGGTGGGCACCTGTGAAATAAGCGCTTAAGCTGGCTCTGTGCCAAAATCTCTGCCACTTGAGAATTTTAGCGCCCATCTGTTAAAAAGCAAAGGATCCAAAACATCACTTTTTCCTTGAGAAAATGTCATAACAAGTTAACATTTTGGTGGCAGGAAATACAGTTATTTGAATGGGGAAGACATTCTTGCAATCATTTCGAACAGCAGCTAAGGCAAATGACAGGCCTCCGTCCCAGGCAGAAACAGCAAAGACGATATGTTGACCATGTAACCTGAGCCCACCCATTTCTCCACATAATTTGCCTCAAGTTAGACTGAACTGTGAGCAGGCAGCACACTGGGACTGAAGGGAAGGAGGACACATAGAGGCCAACGTGCATTTCCTTTCCCCCGTGCCCACTGCATTCACTGCTTGCCTACTTCATCAGGACTTGGGATGGTGAGAGTCCAATCCCAGGAGAGGTATTATTGGAGATAGGATGGTCAGGGGGCCTTACTGAGAAGCTGATGCTTAAGTTTGAGTGTAATTAAGGGAATGAGACAAGTAGATATCTAGGGAAAAAGAGTTACAGTCAAGTCCACATACATAAGACCACAGGTAGAATCATGTCTTAAGGAAACACAGCCTAAGGCATGTGCTTGCTGCATGGATGAGAAAACAGAAGCATAAAAAGGCTAAGTGCCCTCTCAGGGTTGTGTAGTGAGCATGTGACGTGACCAGGATTTTAAGCCACAGAAAAGTCCAAGACGCAAGGTCTGGTGTGGACCCTGGAAGTTTTAGAGTTGTCCCAGGAACTGTGATGTGTACCCCTGATTTGATAACCTTGCCTGGTCCATAGTTTCTTGTGAGAACATTCCTCTCTTCTGCCCCATGGCAGTCGTCTATTCCAGTAGCGGCCATAACGTCTCCCCACTGCATCCTCTGGGCACAGGGCCTGGTAAACGGCCGATGGCTGTATTCACGTGTTAACTCACTGAATGCTAATATGCAATTGTATGGGCCACAGGCCAGGCCCTCACACAAGTTTAAGGATGTTCTAACAGTTTCTCTTTACTTCTAACAGCAATAGCTATGCTCCCTGCCTACTCCTTACTTTCCTGCTCTACTGACACCTCCCTGTGAGGCTCCCCAGGGTCCAAAATAAATAAATGAATGAGCAAGAACACAGAAGAACAGTCTCTCTCTGTTGTTTGCTCTGGGGTTTTAATAGGTTACCCCCTATCCTTACTATAATTACACAGTAAAGGGCCATGCTGTTGCAATTTTGTTTTGTTCTATAATTGGGTTAGTCAGGCACTAACCAGATGTTCAACTACAGACTCCCACCCTTCCCCAACCACCCCTCCCCACCATCATGCAATTCTCCCAATGTATTTGTTCACCCACCCCCTTCCCTCATTTAGAACAGCCCCAAGAGGTTCAGGCTTCCTGGGGATGAATATGGGGGTCAGCTATTAAGGTATGAATTTCAACTCTCAGAACCTCCAGGAAAACGTCTCTGGAGATGACAATTTTTTAGCTTAGGTAATTCAGTTGCTTGGGCCCTTTCCCAGGGGCCACAGATTTAATTCCCATGACTATTTTTATTCCCACCTCCATTCCTTTAATTAGCTTTTCTGTCTCATCCCTCCTCAATTCTAACTTGGTGTCAGGTCACTACTTGGGCCCCTTGACTCACAATCAACTCTGCTTCCTGACTGGTGTCCCAAGCTTAAAGTCCCGCGAGGAGGAGCGTTTAGACTCAACCCCTTGGGGCTTCCACAGAGTCTGCTAACTTGTCCCACACAACTGTGAGAGGAAATCTCAGCTCCTGCCACATGGTCATGCCCCAGTGTACCTCCCAGGCACTCATGCCTCCTAGCAGTCCTGAAACAAAATTAAACAAATAACTTACACAGAGACTTGAAAAGGAAAGTAATACAGATATTTAAAGGGTTAGAAAAGGAATAGAAAGTATGGAGTTATTCAATCTGAGTAACAGAAAGTGGAAGAAAGACATACTCATGGTTTGTAACACTGAGAAATACTTTGAAAATCCTTTTCAAAACTAAAAAAAAAAGACTAAGTGACTTTCTGTCTCCACTAAAGACACATTCCACGATGGAATAACTGTTGTTTCTTTGAGAAAAATCAAGGCAATTCCAACATGGCACTGTGAGACAAAGGAAAGAAATACTGCACCAGGCTCACTGTAGAAAGATCTCACCAACACCACTACTCTGAAAGTGACATTAAGATTATTAAAGAAGCTGCAAGAAATGGGGGACAAATCGAAAATCAGGACAGCAATTAAACGATTAAGAAACACTACTATACAGCAAAAAATACACAAACAAACCAACCACACAACCACAACAAAAAAGCAGTTTCTCAAAACATTTTCTCCATCAAATGGGCAGGACTACAAATTGGATAATTTGTTCCTACTTGGATGATGTCATCATGCTAGGTTTAACTTCTTTTAATAACTAGTACATTTCAGTCATCTCTCACTTTCTCCCACATAAGATCAAACCAGCCTTTCAGTGACCTACTTCATGAGTCATAATTTTTCTGTTTATGATTCAGAAAAATGTCTTCAGTCAGTATTTCCCAGACTGCTGTGGGTTTATTCCAAGAACCAATTTCATCTTCATTGGTTTCCTACAGGAAACCAGACCAACTTCCTATTATTTTATTTTCCTTACTTTTAGCATACCCTAGCCCACATCAAATTAACTGGAAGTGAGAGTGATAGGAGACTTTACTCTGTACAAACAGAAGCCAACACAAACAATACCCAGTCTAGAAGTCACGGATTCAAATTAAATGCAAATATGTGCTAATATTAGAACCTTTTTTCAAAACGACACCAAACCAAATAACAAGAAATTTAATTAATCTTATGGCAAACATTACACTATCAGAAGTAACTTTTTTGTCTGAATAGATCTATGAATACAATAAATTCTACAAAGCTGATTAATACAGAGAAATCAACTACAAGAAACAAAATACGTATTTTTTTCATCCTAATTCCTTCCCTAACAAGCTACTAGAAAAAAAGCAAACAACTGCAACCCGCCATGGAGAGCCTTGGAGAGGTGAGGGAACACAGCAGCATGCCGCCAGCAAGGCAGGTGAGCAGTCTGTGCTCACACAGCGCCATCATCCCAAGCCCCTTCCCCACGCCTGCTCTGGCCATGATTAAGCCTGCCCACAGATCACAGCATAAACAGTGGTATGGAACAAGGGATTTTGAAGGACATTCTAAGAGGCACTTGTACTCATACTAAGTACTCAAGAAGTATTTATTATCTCAGACTATGTACCATTCAGAAAAAGAGGTTTCTGAATATCAAGAACTTTGATACAAACATGTACCAAATTCTCTTTCCATTCTTATAATTTCTGACTGCAGACATAGTTTTGGGCTTTAAAAGCTCATTAAGTCATTAACTAGTAAGTAACAGGATTATTTTACATCAAACTCAAAAACCTACACATTAAAAGGAGAAGGTATAAGAAGAAAGGATTTAAGGAACACATTCTATATGGATAAATCAAGAAACCTGAAACACAAGAACAAGGGTTCTCAAAGTGTGGTTCCCAGACCAGGGACAGCATCATCTGGACACATCCTAAAAATGCAAGTTCTAAGACCCCACCCTAGACCTAAAGAATCAAGGATTCTGAAGAGAGGCCTGACAACCCACACATGATGCTGCAAGCTTTATCTATCATATCCTCTCTTGTCCCTCTACATAAAAATTTCTGGAAAAAATGCATTCAACTTGCATTTCCCTTATAACCTCTCAACTTCTAAACCCCCGGAACACTGGCCAAGTTCGTCTGTCGCATCACTAAAATGTTCCTTTAAAAAGTAACAAATCCTCGCTGACCTAACTGGCAAGGCCGGTGACTCTTCCTGGTCCTCATTCTCCTAGCCTCATCCCCCCTTGCTTACATGGACCTAATTTCTTGACTGCCATGGCACAATCCCACCCTCTGCCCACTCGACTTCTGTCATCAGCCCTACTCATCCTCATCCCACCCTCTCACTAGCAGCATGTTTCCAAGATTCACTCTTCAGTCCTCTACCCATCTTTCTCCAGTTACTACTTGGCATCATGAAGACTTCAAGAGCTGGCCGGGCGCGGGGGCTCACGCCTGTAATCCCAGCACTATGGGAGGCCGAGGAGGGCGGATCACGAGGTCAGGAGATTGAGACCATCCAGGCTAACACAGTGAAACCCCGTCTCTACTAAAAATATAAAAAATTAGCCGGGCGAGGTGGTGGGCGCCTGTAGTCCCAGCTACTGAGGCTAAGGCAGGAGAATGGCAGGAACCCGGGAGGCGGAGCTTGCAGTGAGCCGAGATCGCGCCACCGCACTCCAGCCTGGGCGGCAGAGCGAGACTCTGTCTCAAAAAAAAAAAAAAGATTTCAAGAGCTGAATATACACATCTGTACCCTAGATTTCTCTCAAAACTCACAGCATATTTTAAGCTACTTTATAACCTGCTTCCCTTGAATGTCCTTCAAGTAATGCCAGTAAAATGTTTCCAAAAGGGAACTTATTTCTCCAATCCCACTCCGAAAGTTCCTCCTTGAATGTTGGTTTCTAGTACTGGTTCCACTGACCATCTGGTCCCCTGGTCACTGGAGCCCTGGGTTTCCCTCTTCTCTAGTGACCACATCAGTGCATAGAGAAGTCAGTTCCACCTGGCATCCTGTTTCGTTCCTCACTCCCACCCCCATTTCTAGTGACACCATTCTCATCCAGCAACTTTCTACCTCTTCTTAAGCCCTACCTCTAGACTCTTACCTCTAAAAGTCATCACTGAATGTATCTCCCCCCATTCAAAACATGGGTAGGCTGCCCAGGCACAGCCCAACTTCCTATCTGGCCTTACCTCACATTTCTCCTCATATTGGTTCTGCTCAGCTCATCTAGAATGTTCATGATGCTGCAAACATGTCCCAAGTTTTCTCACTTCTCTTTGGCTCATATTACCACCTCCATTTCAACTATTAGTTTCCCAGTGTGTCTGTAATTGTCCTCCCTATACCTCAACACTAGAGCCAGTGTCAATTCCACCTTGCACTATTCATAATTGTCTCAGACGGAAGTTCTCTCTTACCCTCCTCTAAAGAATCAGACATTTGTGCGAATCACCCCTACTAAAGTTGAAACCCCCACAGCAGAAGTGTATCTGACACATCTTTTTGTGTGTACCATGCATGATACCTTGCATGACGTATGCACTCAGTAAATATTTGTTGGAAGATTAAACGACCTTACAAACCAAAATTCTCACTAAGAGTACCATTTCTGCCCATTAACTAACCATTAAGAAAAGCAGCCAAAATATAATAAAAACAGATAAACTTCACATGCGTAGCAATGTAGAGGGAATCAACTCAAATTGCCTATGATTTCTATTACTTACGGTACAACCACACCAGAATGATAACAAAACACTATCATGATAACTACAACTAAGAAAACCAACTATAACACATTTCTGAACTATAAATATGTTTTGGAGAAAGGAAACAATCAGCCCATTTAATATTAAAATGACAAGGGGAAGGTCTTCTATAAATAAACCTTTATAAACATTTTCTGCATCTTTGATTACAATTTTTAGCTCCTACAGGTGATAAACTATCTATGATTACAAAGGAAACTTCTTAATCTAAAGGAAACTGAATAACAGAATGTTCATTCCAAAACATTCTGTTTTGTCTGGAAGATACTCTCATGGCTGATCAGGAAGGTCAAGAAGCAGCCAGATGAATTATAATGTGGAAGACAGACTGACTACCTCAATTAGGGAAAAATAAAGTCTTCATTCCTGGAATGATAAAAAGTCACCGCTTCTCTATAGGAAAGAAGGGATGCAATTTCTCAAGCACAGTATGCATGAAAGACTTTCCAAAATGAAAAAAACACACGGAGAATCATTTAGAAAAATAGCTCTGCTGTAACCTAAAGACCCTGATACCTTTCACAGACTTGGGTGAAAGTCTGAATATAGAACAGAATCATCACAGATTAAGAAAAGAAAAATGTTTTTTCACAGACAACACAGATATGAGGTATCTTTATTCATCAATATGTAGCCATCCTTCAAGGTTAACATTTGAAAGATGAAGACTGACAATCAGTTATAAGATTGAGTTTATTGCTATGTTTCTCTATGTTCTCCACTTGGTTTCATTTTATCTAGTTCATGATTTCTTCCTTCAACAAGCAGAGGTATATAGAATAGGCATTTAGCTTCCATTCTATGCAAAATTGGGATACAGAAAAATAGCCAATCACCTAAGAAAAACGTTCTGAGATAAGAGTCCTGTACTTGTTCATTAAATAGCAACAACAACAACAAAAAAGATACTCATAGATTTTCTGGACTTTTGGGGGGCTTTTATAACTTAAGAGTTACTTGCTTTTATTTCTAAGGTCCACTAACCATCCTGACTGAACAAGTATCTAAATAGAACTCCTATCATTTGTGGCTTCAGATTTCACTTATTCATGTGAGCAGGAGGACGCAGCAACAAAAACTTGAATTAAGCAGATCACTAGAACCCTAAGGATGGGCCTGTGATGTTTACCGTGATTCCTTCCACAGTGCGAATAGAGGGGAAATTCCATATTGGCTATATCACACTGAGGAGGAGGGAGACTAAAAAGCTTTCTTCTAATGATTTTCACTATTCACAATTAAAAAGTTAATTCAGCTAATTTTAACATATTATTGGGACTCAAAAATATTCTCTCAGCCAGTAATTCAGCCACTACCAAAAACTGATATTAAAATAAAGGTTTTACTTAGTTATATCTTCCAACATTTTAACAAAACATTTAATTCACAATCTGTTATTTGAAATGGCAAAAAACACATCCATGGGGCTCACGGCTACAGGGAACAACCCAAAATAAACAAATACTGCTATTTCAATATTAGTGGTAAGGTTTTATTATATTGTTCAATAAAAGACAAGAGACTTTTAAAAAATCTATAAGTACTTCAATTAGGATTAATACTCAAACTAACACTGACAATTCAACTTGAAGACTAAGACCGGTGATTATATTACTGTACTGAGAAGCAACAGACACAAGTAAAATACAGAACACCACAGAAACATAGCCAGAGAAATCATAATGAAAACGCTTACTTTGACATGGCTCTGGGCTCCAAGGTTGTAGATCTCCGTGGGCTTCACTTCATTAATGATCTTCACAAGGCAGGTACTGTCAGTGAGATCGCCATAGTGCAACTTCATGTCTTCAGGATATAAAAACATACCATTAGATAGAGAAAAGCAACATAAGCTCAATTTTTTAAAATATCAAAATTGATGTGCATATCTGGAAAGTCTGAAAACCAGGGTCAAAATGGAAATGCTGTACTGATGGTTCTGGAGTAGCAGAATATAACTGTAATCTTTAACCTAAATAATAGAAAGATAGCTACATAATGCCTATGTCTGTAAAAGATTTTGGTAGTAAACTCAGAGAAACTTTTTTTAAAGCATAGTATCATGAACATACTATACAATAACATATCTTAGGGCTCCAGGTGGTTGTAACATGTGTTCTGTAAGAATGAGACTCAAAAAAAGAAAACATTGTGATAACATGTATACCATCTAAAGAAATCTGCAACACTGATGATGATGAAGATGACTCTGTTTTCTTTAGACACTTTTATCTAGTAATTTTTAAGTACCTTATAAACATCAATCCGTAGGCCCTGCATGAATGCCTGATGTGGTGACATAACTGGTTAAAGGACAACTAGCCTATTTGACCTCCTAAATCTAAACAGACCCTTACACTGACTTCATTATACAAGAATTTGACACATGTGGAAGGGTGATTTACTAACTTGATATTGTCATCATTTTTACATAATATTGATCTACATCTAGATCCAATGGCAGGCCTGCTCTGACTTTTGCACATAAACATGAGCTTCAAAGACAATGCACTTAATGACTTAAAGTGGAAAGCCTTTTACTGGAGACTACTGCACCATCTTCCTGATGCTGTCACTATCTATACAAGTAACCCAAACCTTCAAATATGCAGGGGTTGAGGGGTGAACACAAAACCATATATGGTTTACAAGCTGAGTGTATTGTCCTTGCTGGCTGGAAAAACTGGCCACATAACGCAGGCTGAACTTGGAGTTAAAATCCCTGTGTCCTGGTGCCAGCTCTGCCTTCTTCACAGTGTGCAACCTCAGAAAATTCATAACCTCTCTATCTCCATTTCCTCAACTATAAAATGCTCTCTGGGTCTCCCTATCCACCTCAGGAGTTGCCATAAGTTCAAACAAGAAAACATTCGGCTTGTGCTATATAAACTGTACAGCTACATACAGACAAATTAACAAAAGCAGCAAAACAACTGCAAATACTGACAATGACAGTAATTTGGAACATTTTGATTGCCATTTATTTGGGCCTATCTTCACAAATCATTTTTTAAAATAATTAAATGTACAAAGATTGTTTAAGTTGATTAAATTGGACCAAATATAAAAAGTGGGTCAGTGCACTGTAAGTATGGAACTGCTCTTACTTGAAGGAATAAGGACACCTGCAGAGGGGTGATCAAAGGCATGCCCTTCCTTGGTCTCTCTAAGCCATCTACTCCACAGCCTTCTAACACCCAAACCATCGTGACACTATGGCCTAAGGCAGTGAGCAGAGAAGATTTTCAACATATGTAAATCGTATTCAGTGCAGTAATTCATGCATAAATAACTGTGACTTGTTGGGCACTGACAAAAATGATATTTGAAAACACCTTATCTGAATATAGGAACATCTGAAAATACGTTATAGAAAGAGATTCTAGAAAAAGAAAATCACTTACTTCCTTCAATGTGAGCCTGGGGATTCTTATACAGATGCTCAATTCGACCCGTATTAAATGAACTGGACCGCCGTACAATTCCATGGACCTGAGTTTTTACAGTGTGGAAAGATAAATGTGCAATGAGATAAACGACTTCTTTAGCTAATGTTTAGCTTTATGAAAAAAAATGATTTCTAAGCATCATTTTAAATTATTAGAAATAGTCCCACTGCTTACTTTCTCCCCAACCACTGTCCACCAGCTACCAACATCCTACCTCTGCCTTTCCCCAGTGATTTTACTGCCAATCTCAACAAACGTAATCAGGTAATTATGTGACTTCGTGCTTAGTTGTAGATACTCAAACATCTCCTTTTCCAAACACACACACTTACAGCCTAACTGCTGACAAAAATATCTCTTCCATTTGAAACTGAGGACAGACCATGTGAGGCCATATCGGTAAAACGGCGTTTGTAGCCTGCTTAACACAGAGCACAAGGCCATCACATCTTCTCAGTGTCCTCAGAGCTTGCATTCTGCATCTACTGTATGTATTTCTGGAGCCACAGACATAATCAGAGAGCAGATGTTATTATGCAGCTAAGTAGAAAAGACAGAAAGCTAAAGAGCATGGGTAAGAGACAACATTTATGTACTACTCGATTTAAGACCTAAAGAAAACTCAAATGAAGAGAGGATTTTTAAAATTTTTTTATCTTGACTTAACCATAGGTGGGGGGCGGGGTGAAAGTTGATAGAACAGGAATGTAATGCATACTTGCCTGATACTGAAGAAAAGACTATTTGTGTATGAAACATAGGAGAAATTGTTCCAGACCTGGTCCCACTTCCTTCTCATGTCAAGATTGCTCCCTTTGTGCTGCCAATGCTAACACCAGCTTATGTCACCAGCTGCCCTAGTTCCAGTTCTACTGGTGGCAGTTTTAATCCTTGACTTATTTTAGAAGTGTTCCTTCTTACGTTGAAAAGTTCATTTGCAGCTGAATATACTTCTATATTTTAACTCAATCGTTTCTATTTCAAACCAAAATTAATCCTTGGTATGACTCAAATATTCCAAATATGGAGGTAAATTATAAGAATATAAGACTTTCTTTCAAACAGAAAGAAATGTCATAATTTTAAATGGCATACATGAGAAATTGACTTCTGCAAAAGATACAACACACCCACAACTAATATTTCTGTTGGTGAGCTGCTTTGGGAGAAAAGCACTCATCAACATTATTTTCCAAAAGAACGAAACCCAAGAGAAGTTAGTAAACATGAAAATATTTTGGGAAAGGAACTTCACAAACTTGGTTGACATTTGAGGAGGCAAACATTCAACCTTAGGAAGCATTAAATTGAGATCTGGCTATACATACCTACTTCCTAATTTAGACATGGAGAAAACACTAGTATTAAGCTTATCTGTTCTACTTCATGATCTCCAATTTTTCAGGTTGCTAGTTAATTGTAAAGTTGAACTGCTCTACAAACTCAATTTTAACAAAAAGTATGTATTTCACATATATACTTATACATAGCAAAACTTGCGTTTACTATCAAAGTTACTTCTGAAATAGATTTCTCAGATGTAAATTCTGTTTTATTAAATAGAAAAGAATGTCTATGTTCTAAAAACAGTAATTTAACTTTGACAGTGAAAAGAATAACAATAGTGTTATTTAGGCTATCTTCTCTAGATTGCTGGATTCTGGGGAAGTCACATATTCCAGCAGCCCAAAATATAGAGAGATGCCATTTATTAATATGTATTCATTACATATAAATACAAAAAGCTTTGACAAAAATATGAAATGATTTTGATGCATTCCATGTGAAATGCAGACAACTACACGAAGTCACAGCCAATCACAACCAAGACTTTACTGTCACGTTAAAAATCAAAAGCATTAAGCACTGGTTGCTTTTTTTTTCAATCAAGTGTTTTAATTTCCTCTAACTCCCACCATTTGGTATGTGTACACACGGAAAGAAAGACCTGCCAAGTGCTTAATCCATGACAGCAGGTATTATTCTAAGAACTAATGAAAGCTAGGTCTGTCTGCTTCTGAGACAGGTGAAATACAGACTTCAACACAAGCCAAAATGTGTGCAAACTGCATAATCTAGTTAAGAATTTGAGATTAGCGGCTTTCTCTTTACAGAAGGGATGTAGATAGAGCTTTTTGTTTGTTTTTATAAGGATTTTTGGAGAAAAAGATATGAGGTATTAGGAACCAAACTGAAAAGATAAAAAAGCTGAATCTGGCTTATATAAACTTAATCAAAATCATTACAAAATTATAGTAGTTCAGACACAAAATATAATTCTGAAACACTCAGGTCTTATAATAAATGAAAATGAGTTTTTTGACAAATTTCATGTCCCACTTAACAAGGTGATAAAAAGAAAAATTTCAAGTTCTTTCCATTTAAAACAAAGTTGGTTTAACTTCAAAATCCACAGTCAGATCAGGAAAATAACAGAAATGCTTTATTATTTATTAATTATGATCAAGAAAATGGAAAATTATTATCACTGAATTTCAAATTCTTAGTGTCTAGATTTCTCTTGGAGGCAAGGATGACTCCCAGGGATGGTTAATGTCACTCACCTTTTGAAAAGTACAGATTATTTAAGTAATATCAATAGTTAACACTTACACAGCAATGATCATGTACTAGACACTGTTCTCTGTATGTATTAAATGACTTAATCATCACAACAACCTTACTATAATAATACTGGTCCCATTCCATGAATGAGAACATTGCCTGAGAGAACACAGCTAGTAAGCGGCAATGTTAAAGAACATAGACTCGGTCAACCCTGCCAACACTCAGTAGAGTTTCAAAATGAAATCCATAAAAGCTTCACCTTTTTTCTAATCAAAGTATAAAGGCTTCTGGGATAACAACCCAGAGGAAAAATAGTTGAAGGATTCTCATAGATTAAGAAAGAAGAGCAACTCCATGTTCTAACAAAAAATCTCCCAGAGATAACAATCGGACTATCCCTACATCCATTTCTTTTCTATGCTGATCCTTCATGTCACAATTTACCTATTATTTATTTTAAATTCTGATACATTGTGTTGTAGCTGTTACTAAGTTATTCAATACAGATTTGTCATATAGTCCCAGATTTTAGCTTTTAAAGGGTTCAACATTGTCTTTACTTCTCTGGTTTTCCTCTGTACTTAGTGCAAAATGGGTACAAAAGTGTGCTGTTGGTTTATCTGCTAACAGTGGTGCTGGAAACACACTTGGAACTAGAACGCGCTTTCATAAAAAGCTTCATTTCTGTCAATCCTCCGTTTTCCCTTATGACAGGAAGAAATGCAAACAGCTCCAGCATTCTAGGCAACAGAACATGCCTGCTACTCAGGAATGCTGATTAACGAATCCAACTAAAGAGCCGATTAAAGATCCGTGTCCACTGGCTTGTCCACATTAGACCGCATGTCACTCTGCCAGCTCCGTATCAATAAGCCCATGAGTCCCACAGAACTCCACTGGGCTAAGCATTTTCCACGTACTGTCTTATCTAATCTCCACAACCACCTCCGGAGATAGGTGTGCTTATCACCCCATTTACAGAAAAGGCAACTAAGTTTCAGAGGGGTCGAGTGACTTGCACAGGGTCACGGAGCCTGCAAGTGGCAGAGGAAGAGTGAGACACAGGTGTCCAGTGCCCAGCCTGAGGCTCCTTTGCCACAGCGAGCTAACCACCTTGTCCACCCCTCTGGCTCTGTACTGACAACAGGGATAAAGGAGAATGATCCTCTGCACTTCAGCAATGTGTAGGATTAAGTGTATAAAGTATCAAAGAGTGATTGTCCATAAAACCCAACAATTTTTGGGTTTCCTCATTATGAGATGACACCTTTAAGTAATAAAGAATGAATGAGTGTTACATCCATTCTCCTTATGCTCTCCTTAACATTTAATCCTGAGCAAAATTCAGGCAACAACATTTAAACCTGTCATTTTAAACTTCTAAATTAAGGCTTTTCTCAGTGAGAAGTAACCCTTCACTTTTTCACTTCAAACGGTTCATTCAGAGATGTGGATTTCAGGGGCCCCATTTGATGGCGAGGCCCCACGGCTTCAGGAATCTAAATGTGCGTGAGGTGATACAAAGTGATTAACCATAACTAATCA
Organism: Mandrillus leucophaeus; assembly: GCF_000951045.1. Taxonomy (NCBI): domain Eukaryota; kingdom Metazoa; phylum Chordata; class Mammalia; order Primates; family Cercopithecidae; genus Mandrillus; species Mandrillus leucophaeus. The sequence goes on from NW_012102809.1 coordinate 2,172,434, forward strand.
GTCTGTTAGTATACGCTATCGCTTTTCAAGTCATCCGCAAATGCCTATTTTTGCTTTAAGGCTAGCTAAGTTATTTGTACTTTCATTTTGCTTTTCTGATGGGAGAAAAAGTAAAGGAGTACGTCTAACTGCGCTACATGAATTCCATACACAGGGTTTGTTTTTGCCTACACCACCCATCATCACGACTCCACCAACCTAGCCCTGCCCTCCTGCACACTCCCCTCCAGGTGGCTGTGGCCTCTCCACATTGTCCATGCTTCCCAGTTTCAAAATGCACAATTGGCCTTACCACTGCTAACCAGCCAGTGTGCCTTGCTTTTCTAGAAAGAACAACTCAGCCTCAGCATCACGCCTCTTCTTCACAGGGCTGATCTGTTCCTGGTTTGTCCTCTGCCATCCCTAAGAAGGTTGTTTCCAGCTGTTCTGACCTTTGGAATATACCTCACACAAAGGCTAGATTCAACACGATACGTAACCCAGAGAAGCAAGGCCTCACAGATCTAAAACGTCTTAGGGTACCTTGTTCAACTTCATCATATGATTCAATCCATCACCTGATCTCATGTAAACCTTTAGTTGTGATGGTGTCTCTGTCTGTAGTACCCAGGCAAGCGATGTCACCCTGACTGGGGGCATGTTAGAAAGAACAGTTCCCAGAGCCCCGAACCAGCCCTTCTGTGTCTTAACAGGGCCTGATTCAGATGCACACTAAGGCTGGAGAGCCTGACGTCTCTAAGCATCCAAAATTGTTGCTGTTGACCACAACCACTGCCCCCCACCCCAAGTTCACATGTAATAAAATACATCCCTCTCTCATCCTACTTCATGCAATCTACTAATCCTATTCTTTTACTCATGGCCTTCAAAAATCAGGGATGCCGCTGATAAATCAGGAAATTTTCCAATGCAGCCAATTTGAAAAATTACTCTAACATTTACTTTGACGTAAGCATAAAAACATAAAGCCTGTGCCACCATCAGATTCCTCTTAATGGTTTATTCTCCAATTACACCAAACTCTTAAAATTGAGGACAGCAGCCTATTAAAATTGAATACAGTACGGATAAACACACTTACAGTCCCACAATATGCAGACAGCTCACATTTCCCCGGACTAGGAAGAGAATTAATTTCTGATTATGCTTTGTGGCTGTGTACTTTCCCGCTATAGTGTCAACCATGTTTCCTTCCATGAGTTTATGGATCTCTCTCTCCTAAACCTGTTTTCTCTCTCAACCATTGTTTCAGTGACAAATTCCTCCCATTAACTATGATTTGCCAAGTGGGCCTTCTATTGTCTTTTTGTATCAGAATAAAATCTGCTCTTACGATTTCAAATACCGCAAAAACATCTGCAGCTTATCAGGCAGTCCTAGACTCTTGTTACATCTATTTGCAAATCTCTCATCCTTCTTGTCTTCTGAAGTCTGCTAGTTCCTTAACAAGGGACACTTAAACAGAGATCTGCTTCTGTGCCTTTTCGAGTAACACTAACAGTACCACATGCTTGAGAATGGTTACCATCTACACATCCAAACTCGCTCTGTCACTGTCACTGGGTCTACCATCACTGCAGTGCACAGTCGTGCTCCCTCCTCCTCTGGACTAGACACAGGCGCTGCCTGTTAACACCACCCTCACCTCCAGTCTCAGCCCACCTTGTCCCCGGAAGAGCGGATCCCAACACTCATGTGGTTTTGAGCATCACTTCTGACATGCCACCTCACTCAAAATTGTTTCCTGTTGTGTTTCCATTTGCCCAAATTACACTCTTCACAAGTGCAGCAATTTCTGCTCCAGCTAGCTCCTTTCCTAGGTTCACTCAATACACAACATCACTAATTCCTCTCTAGCCACCAAACATCTCTCAGCTGGTCCCAAACATCTGAAACACAGTACGGGCATCTCTCTGCCAAGCTATTCCTTTTAATAGATATTCAGGCCTTAGGTTAATCTAGCCTGAATAAATATAGGTCTTTCTCTAAAACCAACACTTTGTACTACACATAACCTAGTCTAAAAGTCTCTGCTCTGTAGAATTTGTATTTCTTTCTCAATTATTATAGCAACTTATGCATATGGACATATGTATACACATGTACTTTCATAATTCCATTTGTTTTATTTCGATATAATTACAAAATGTAGCATTAGCTATTAGAAAAGGGTACAGAAGGTGCTAAACACATCTACTGTTACTTCTCCAAGTCTAAAAGTCAAGGCTCTCAGATTATGAGTTAAAAGAAATTAACTTTTTTTCTTCAAATAATGTTGGCATTTAGATGCCAAATTCTTTCCTGTTGTGTTTCCATTTGCCCAAATTACACATTTTTAAAACAATGTACCAACAATTAGAATAAACGGACAATCCTAAATTATTAATGTAAACATTCATAAAGCAGATCAGAGCATATGGGCCACTGTAAAGGTTTTTTTTTTTTTTTTCTGTTATAGCATGAATTTATATACGTGTATATATCTGAAAAACGTTCTTTAAAAAATTAAGTTGTACATACTTAGCACATCAAAATTAATATATAACTATTGTTTCTTTTAAAGTAAAGAGAAATGGTGAAGACAACGACAAAAGCAGCAAACCTAAAAGTTTCAGCTCCATAAAATATATGGTTGCCTTTTAGAAAGGAAAACCTCCAGGTATAAATTTTTCATTCGTTTGCCAACGATCAGCTTGGTTTTTATTGCTCTCTGTAATTTCTGAATTAAGTGACTTCACTGTGAGTAAGACTTTCTTATGAAACACATTACATCATAAATTAACCCGAATAATGTTACAGCTTCAGCTTGCACAGGCTGCTGCGTTATCGGAGAATGTGGGAAGTGTGCACCACAGCTGAACACTGTGAGTGCAGGGGAGCCACCAGTGCTCACCAGCAGATAAACAGCACAATGGGTTGGCAGGCTCACAAGCCCAGACACATTCTTCCCTGGATTCTGATTTGTTATCTGCGTTTCAGTGGAAAACACACTCAGGAGGACGGCAGCAGAGGAAGCATGTGGCCACCGCATGCGAGCAATCCCTCCAGCCTGCGCCTGCTTCCCATTGAGTCACCCACCTCATAGCCTTTCTCCAGCAGGAACTCAGCCAGGTAGGAACCATCCTGGGAAGAAAGGAAAAATTGCAAAACGTCAGTCTTATAGTGGTATAGAAAGGTGGTCGAGATGAAGAGCTTTGAGAAAAGCATTTAAAAGGCTACCTATAATGTCGATAGGGTGTTCCACTATACACAAAGCATTTTCACAAACAGTATTCATTTGAGCTCCACAGAAGACAGAGGATGAAAATGAAATCCAGGAAAGTGATAAGCATCAACAGACAGCATAAAGTTCCAGAATCAGATGGATTTGGGTTTAGGTTTTGCCACTTACTAGTTGTGTGAAACATGCAAAATATGGGGGCAGAATGCCTTGGTATCATAGCAACATAAAGAAATCTTAGTAATTCTGGGGGGTTGTTAAAAAAGATCATCGGGGGCCAGGCACAGTGGCTCACACCTGTAATCCCAGTACTTTGGGAGGTCAAGGCAGGAGGATCACTTGCACTCAAGAGTTGGAGACCAGCCTGAGCAACACAGTGAGACCCTACCACTATTAAAACAAAACAAAACAAAAAATTGGTGGAGATGGGGTCTCACTATGTTGCCCAGGCTGGTGTCAAACTCCTGGACACAAGTGTTCTTCCTACCTTGGCCTCCCAAATTGCTGATTACAGGTGTGAGCCACCATGCCCAGTCTAAAACATCTTTAAAAATTAGCCAGGCATGGTGGCTCATGCCTGTGGTACCAGCTACTTGGGAGGCTGAGGTGGGAGGATCATTTGAACCCGGGAGTTCAAGGCTGGAGTAAGCCATGATTGCAAAACTGCACTCCAGCCTGGGTAGCAGAGGGAGACCCTGTCTCCAGTGGGAAAGAGAAAAAGAACCACTGGGGAAGGGATCAGATGGGAGCTACGTGGGTTGGGGACATGGAAGGGTTAGTGTGAGGAGGAAAAGACTCCATGGCAGAATAAAGAAGGCCAGGGGACATGGAGGAAGGCAAGTACCTTTGGACAGCTGGCCTTTCCAGGCAATGGCCATAGCTGGCTGTTAACCCTAAAGGTTCTGGAAAATCACTGAAGGCTTGAAAGGGTTTTAAGGTGGCAGGGAGCAGGGATGGGGATCAGATTTGTATTACTATGCACACACACATATGAACTCTTAAAAAAAGAAGATATTCTCCTTTTTGTAAAATCATAAGCATTTCCTTTTTATTAATCTTAAATCAGATAGCTAATTCCTGCCTTAAAATGAAGGTATCCGACAAAATACAGAGATTCTCAACTGGTTCTTAATAATTATTTTTAAAATTTCTGGTAGGGGTCTTCATTTGACCTACTATATTTCGTGAGCCACTTTTAGACAGAAAGCATGAGAAACATATAATTAAATTATTTAATAGGTTGAAAGTTCAAAAATCACCATTCTGGAGGTGCTATAAAAAGTCACCAGCCTCTTAAACTGGTTAGACATTTTGCAGTCAATCCCATAATTGCTCCTCTGCTTTCTGCCCAACGAGAGGGTCCCCATCCATCTCATTTAGACTAAAAGATAAAAATGAGAAGCTCTAACCACTGGAAATTCGTGTCCTCAAAAGTGGTTGGGGATGGTTGGGTTTTCTTCAGTTTCTTCAACTTGAATAGGCTTTAAATATCCCTTTGAGCTTCAAAAGCTCCTACCAAATATTCCAGGAAAAAAAAAAAAAAAAAAAAAAACCTTTTTCTTATTACTTGACCAAAAGCTGGAATTGGAGATACCCTATGGGTCCTGAAAATGAAAGGACTGCCAAGCGAGTGTTTACTACATTAACGCAGAAGTCATGCATAAATTCAGGCAGAATGACAAGGCGAAGCATACAAGGAACACATTCTGTGGTTCATTAAAACCTGGAGCAGATTTTCTTCTTCTTCTTTTTCTTCTTCTTTTTTAAGATGGAATCTCGCTCTTTCACCCAGGCCGGAGTGCAGTGGTGTTAGCTCGGCTCACTGCAACCTCTGCCTCCGGGTTCAAGCGATTCTTGTGCCTCAGCCTCCTGAATAGCTGGGATCACAGGTGAGTGGCACCATCCCCAGCTAATGTTCGTATTTTTAGTAGAGACGGGTTTTCACCATGTTGGCAGGCTGATCTGGAACTCCAGACCTCATGTGATCTGCCTGCCTTGGCCTCCCAAAGGCTGGGATTCAGGCGTGAGCCACCATGCCAGGCCTAAAATCTCCAGCAGATTTTCTTCTGACTTCTTGAGGTAAATATTCCAGTTTGTAGATTCACGTGGAGAAGAGAAAATGTTTGGTATATTCTTTTTTAATCCCATTCTTACAATTCTTATGGTTTTTACATATCTAAAATATATGTGAGATAATGACACTGACCATTATTTAAGTTAGATAATGACACTGACCAATTCAGACCATGACAAGCCAAGTTGGGCTACCTAACCATTGAAAATGTTATTTAGGATAATCAATATCCCTATAAATCAATCAATGAGAAAACAGCTTAATAGAAAAATATTTGCAATAAGAATAACAATTTGGCAGTAGGTTGGAAAGCCACGTAAAGTACGATTTGGGCTTTGTTTCGCTATTCTTGTTTTGAAGCAGGCAACACTACACTTTTAATCATTCTCTTGGAATAAAAAGTTCGAATGCTTTGTGTTCTACCATAGCTACATTAAATGTTTAAAAAAAAAAAAAAAGCCAGAAGTAAACGTGCTGGAGATCCCTGAGGTGGGAGGAGCTGTGATTATTTAGAGAGCTGATGTGAAACAGACCTGACCAGGACTGAACCCTGTCAGTAAGGTCTTGTTCTTCTCACCCAGGCTGCTTCTCAGACTTTCCAACCACACTGGAACATTCTGAACCAGTAGTGGCACCGGCTTCCTCCTCGCTTCCTTGCCAGGCCTCTCGAGTGATAGGGCCTGGGCCGCACAATGAGTGGGAAACGAGCCGAGCGAGGGCTCCTGGTCCCCAGCCCAGGGGCCCAGCTGGCTGCCCCCTCGTCCTTTCCCCAGGCCCTGGGGACTCGAGGAGAGACACAGTATCTGAGCAGGCAGACGTCCGCCAAGCCAACAGGATGGTGGTTTCCGCCTCCTCTTGAAGCACAGGGCTGATAAAGAATGCTCCAATCAGACTAACGACTGAAATGTCATAGCAAATGAGAACCTACAACTACCATTAAGTTCTGACGCTTGACTCCTCTGAAACCAAGGAACAAATAGACTAAATCTGTAACTCACTCAGTATGAACACAATTAATCCGGTATAAAGTCCTGCCTAGGTTCAATCCTTGTTACAGAAAACTTTTTAATTGTAAAAATAATGTCCCAATGTGACCCTTTCAAGTTTAATTTCACAAACGGGCTATGAAGGGTATCTATTTTATATTAAATACCACACTATTTTGAGCAATCACCGTGGCTTTAACATTTTCAAGACACAGAAATATTTTCCTTTTTCTTTTTTTCTTTTTTTTTTTGAGACAGAATTTCGCTCTTGTTGCCCAGGCTGGAGTACAATAGCACAATTTCGGCTCACTGTGACCTCCACCTCCCGGGTTCAAGTGATTCTCCTGTCTCAGCCTCCTGAGTAACTGAGATTACAAGCGCCCACCACCACACTCAGCTAATTTTTTGTATTTTTAGTAGAGACAGGTTTCACCATGTTGGCCAGGCTGTTCTCAAACCCCTGACCTCAGGTGATCCACCTGCCTCGGCCTCTCAAAGTGCTGGGATTACAGGTGTGAGCCACCATCCTACTCTCACAAGAACAAAGCTAGGAAGGCGGGCAGATATTTGGCCTCTCGGGTAACTGAGGCACAGCGGGGGTTAGCCAACTTTTCTAATACCACACTAGTTACAGACCAAGCCAGGACTAGAATCCTAGCCATCCATCGTTTTGAAGTAGAAAATAATCTCCTTCCTTCCACTCCTCTACCTGGTACCAAAACATGTCAAAACCCAACAAAATAATAAAAGACTATAAAAGATGCATTTTCAAACCAAATTGATTCAGTCATTTTCCATTACAGGGCGTTTTATGATGCAACAGTGCTTCCAGTTTTAATCAGGTGACCCAAGCACAGAGAAGTCATGTAATTGTAGAACACTCCAGAGCTCAGAGGAGGGAGAAAGGACACAGCACCTGAGAATTTCCAGGTCTGGGTTCTGGGGGCACTTGCACTGCCCATGCAGTGGTTCAGTGTTGTTTGGAGGTGGATTTAGATTGCTGGTGGTTGTAAGTCCGGCTTTGGGGCCAAAGGGCAGGGCACCAGGGTCCCAAGGGGCCAGGTTTCAGTGTTCCCGATGCCTCTCCTGTTCTTCCAAGGGGATGGACCCTCACTTTTCATGGAGTACTCAGAAATGTTCCAGACAGAGTTACGTAAAAATTAAAGAGCAATTCCAAAATTCACAGAATCATGTTTTGACTACAGTATGACAACTACCTAAAATTTCACAACTGTGGAAAGCTGAGAGAAACACAGAAAGTTTCCCCCTTCTCTCAATGACCACAGGTGGCTGAAAAAAGACTGATCTCACATCCACACACACACACCCTACACACCCCATCCAAACACATTATGTATAAGGGCAAGCCATCCTCCTGCAACACAGAAAGACTAGTATTTTTCTCTTCTCTTCTAATACAGATGAATGAATAGCCCAGACAGACAAATGAAAAGGGAACTTTCTTATATGCAATGTGAGAACCTGGCCCCTCTGAACTGCATGCTAAATCATACTGTATGTTTCTACTTAAGCACCCTGTGGCAGCTTCTTTGAACAGGATAAGGTCATGGTACTGGGCTAAAGAAACCAAGCCACTAATAAAATGAATCTCTTTGTTTAGATCATCTCAAGCATCAGGAAATAGAATATCCCCTTCTGCAAGAAGAGAAAGCACTCGTTTGCACTGCCTTTTTATGTTCTTTAACTCTATGTTGTCTAATTACTCCTAAAACATCTTCCCAGCTAATTGGAATTACAATGTCAAGGTAATCTGTACCTCCAATAAGCAATACATGAACGCTTCAATGATTAACAAATGATGCTGTTTTGAATGAGACTGAAAGCTTCCAATGATTTAACCACTGCTGTGAAGAATACAGAGACAGAATATAATATAAAAGTATTTATACCTAGGTTATGTTTGTAACACAAATCATTGGACAAAATCTCTGTGAGACTCACAAAATTCAAAAGACTGTGGGGATTAATTAATCCAACCCTCTCATTTTACAGATCAGGAAATTGGGATTCAAAGCAGGTAAATATTTATTATACAGTCAGAGTTATGAAGTAGCAGAACCTGCAACCAAAAAATAAAAATGAAAACCAGGTCCCTGGACTCCCAGACCTCAGAATTTTGCACTAAAAAATACTGAGTAAATATCTAAAATGAAGAGGCTGCACTAATGACCACAATTGAGAACCAGGTAAAACAGACAAATGGAATTACCAAAGTGAAGAACAAGAATAGAGCCAATAATTATCGATAGAGCAATAATTAACTGATTAGTAGAGAGGAAATGAGGATACCATCAATATTTAAAACATAGAAATAACTCCCATCTCCTATAGTCTTTAAAGGTGAAAAATATTTCCCCATAAAAGCTGCTGTCATCAAAGAAACAACTTTCACTTCCTTTGCTTTACCTCCTGGTACAGAGAAGCACTGCAATCCAGCAACATGATCAACAACCTCTGAATAATGAAGAATCGCTTATGTCCAGCAGCTAAGATACTCTTTACATAGCCACCCCTTCCCTCCTTTCAAGGGCAATAGCCTTGCAAACAGGTGCTCAGTGGTTGCACATACACCTCAAACACATCAAGAAAAGAGAGCCGCTCTGTGCCACACACAATACCTTCTCTAGTATTGGGTGATGAGTGTAAGGCTAACACAGGTATCAACCTTTCAGAAAGAGGTCAGAGGCTTTCAATCATCCTATATACTGGTCTACCATGGCACAGAATTATCTCCCCCAAAACATACATAGTTTCAACAGATTGCAATATTATGTTATGTCCATGGTTAGTCTGATAAGAAAAAAAAAAAAGAAAAAAATTTACATATAAAAAATATCAAACAGGGAAGAAATATCCTAAAAGATTAATTTAAAAAAATGTTCCCCAATGTGATAGCTTTTTAAAAATGGTACAAACGTGTTTTTTCATTTTTGGACTAGTATTAACACGACAGAGTTTTTGGTGTTTGTGACCTTAATTTTTTTTTCAGGGAATTATATATACACTGTACCTATTTTTCTAGTAGGCTGTGTTTTACCATTTGGTTTGTTCTTAAAAGTATCAAGAACATGTATAAAATCGACTAATTTTTACCTCCAATAAAAGCCACTCCAAACCTGATATTTTGAAGCAGGCTAGCAAATCTTCAGTCTCTTTTATATTGCAAATGATTATTGCAAACCCTTAGTATAATATTAGAGCAAGGAAGAATGCAAACACAATGTGAACTCAGGAGTGCACATCTTTGTACAACTCAACATGTGTAATAATACTAACTTCAACATACTAAAATAATTCTCTATAATTTAGGCAAACTCTATAAGGAAAATGAGACTAAAAGGTTTAAAACAAGCAGGTACAAAGGAAGCAACTGTTGGTAAGGTATAGAAAGATTAATTTCTAATTAAATGATTAAGAGAAAAACAGTACACATACACACAGATACTTCAATAAATACAGCCCCAGAAATGCTGGAAAAGCCTCAAAAGGACAACCAGTCCCCAACTTATGATGGTTCCACCCACAATTCTTCAACTCTATGATGGTATGAAAACGATACACATTCAGTACACTTCTCAACTTACAATGGAGTCTAAGATAAATCCATAATACGTTGAAGATACTGTAAATCAAAAATGTACTTTCGATATTTTCGACGTACAAAGGATTTATAGGGACAGAGCCCCACTGTAAGTTAAGGAACATCTGTAAATCCAAAGGCATCTATTAACAGCCTATGTGTGTGCTGGACGGTACAAAATATATAGATACAGCAAGGGTGAGTCCGCCTGCTCATCACTACATGAATACAAGCATGCCCAAGGAATACAGTATCTCACTGGTTTTCCTTTTTTTTTTTCCTTAACGTAAGTTCCTTTTGTTTGAACCTCTATTTTCCACTCTCTCCCTCCCTCCCATTCTTGCCACTCATACCGAAGTTTTTATCCATTAGAGAAAAAAAAAAAAAAAAAACTTCATGTGGACTACTATTAGCACAAATGATGATAGCAGTACTAAGAAGAATAGTGAGCACTTGTACAGCACTTGGTATACACCCGGCATGCACTAAGTGCTCTGCATTCAGTATCTTTTTAACTCTTCACAATAACCCTATGCCGTTGGTACTGTTTTCATCTCGATTTTACAAATGAGGAATCTGAGGTGAATTGAGAGGTAATAGCTCAGGTCTAATAGTTAGTAGGTAGAACATGGATTTAAACTATGTCTACTTGTAATAAATTATTTATATGGCAATTTGCTTCACTAATAGGATCGATCCCTCTATAATGGATACTATTAGAATGGATAATGATGGGCCTAGAGATATTTTCACATAAAATACATACAATGACTATCAAATACCCATTTGAACCATAGGTGTTATGGGATGGAGAAGGACAGGAAGGAAGTAAGAAATTTAGTCCCTGCCCTATTGCTCTGAGAAGTATCTGGGAAGCCAGGCATTTCCTGGCCTAGATAGGATTATGTTTCAATATTGGCTAGGACCTCCAGATTTCACACACATCCACCCACATGTGGACAGGACGAGAATAATAGCCAGGTAACCTGTATAGCTAATCAAAACGTTCTTGCTATCGGAGAACACCAGTAGATGCATGAGTCATGGACAGAAGGTGGCAAGGCTTTGGATGAAAGAAAAGCTATGAAATACTACCACACTGACCTCTTCTCTACTGGATGGCACAGTGCCCTGGAAAAATAAATCACTACACATAAGCATGAAATCAGGATTGGGAAAATACACAGGAAATACAAGAAGAATATCCCTATCAAATCCTTTTAAAGATCTGCCTAACTGGCCAGTTCAGTGCTGATGTGAATAACTCCTTTCAAGTTTAGAAGATACTAGCTGAAAGTTTTTAGAACTCAGGGTTCCAAATACATTAATAAAGATTTGTATATGTGTGTAGCGAAGTTAATAATAAATTAACAGTAAACTTCACACTGAAATAATAACCTCTTTGCAGTAAACAGCTATACATATTAAAAAATTAAAACTGTACGAAATATAAAATTAGAGTTCCTCTCTCCTCCCTTTCTCACTATCTCTCAAAGTGACAGGCCATACAATTAAAGGCTGTTTCTTTGCAAAGTCCATGCTTTGCAGTTCTAATCACTCGAGTGATTTATAGAGGAAATGATGTTTTGCAGGTACTCTAAAACAGAGCTGCACTTTGTCCAGTGTGCAAGGCCATGCTTAATGAAAAACTTTAAATTTGGAAGGAAAAAAACTGCAGTAAAAAGAGAAGAATTATGAAATTTTAGTATTTACTTGATTTATTAATGTTTCCTTGTGCATTTCTTTTTATAATTTGTGTCCTGGCTAAGGCAGGAAGGCAAAACAAATGTCCTTTTGTTTATGGCTTTAAAAAGGTCGTAAGAATAACAAAAGGATACATAAATACTGATGACTATATCTTTCCCTATTTCACTGTACATTAATTTAACAGTCTGCTACTGAAAAACTGCTGTTGGTTAAGCACAGAGTTAACTATTTTAAAATATTCTTGTTCTTTTTAACCCAATTTCTTTCAAGGATATAATTAATCCAGTTAAGACCGCTCTTAAAATATGTGCATGTCATGATAGAAACGTCACTTGTCAACTCCCTGATGCATTTCAGATCTCTGCCACTACAGAGTTCCAGCCAGGCAGGAAACATTGTAAATCACTGAAGAAACATACAAGTTAAGAACTGTGATTTTGTTACTTAAAATTACTAAAAAATAGACAAAATTCAAGCATATATACAGGAGCGTAAATACAGAAATCTGTAAGCATTTACCCAGAAAGGTGCAGATCATTAAACTAATAAAGCTAACTCATATTCAGCGCCCGAGGATATATTAAATTTTGTAAAAACAACTGTAAGTCACTGGAGGCAAGGAGAGCTCCAAGTTAGCACAAAGAATGTTGATTTCACTGAGGTGTGGTGCCCAGGGATAGGTTCACCCAGCAAAACTCGATTTTGTGGGCTACTGAATCTCTGTATTTGTTAGGTTGTGCTATACTGTGTATTAGAGAAGGCATCCAAAATTACTTGGGGTGGACATAGGGGAATCACATATTAAAAGTCCAAAAGTCTGTGCCTCCTTCATGCTTGCAGCTGTCTTCCAGTGTCACTGCCTTGTAGACTGTACAATCATGGTGTGATTCTAGATAGCTTAGCTCCACCACAGAAACAAAGGGGATAAAACGAACAGTTGGTGAGATACTGAGATTGCAGTTTGAGCCTCTACAGGACTAATGCTTTTAGGTTGTTTTCAATTTTGTTGCTTTGCTTTATTTTGCTAACAGCAACGGGGGCTTAACTCTTTTCCAACCATACACTTTTTAAAATCTCTATTCAGTGGTACTGATAGAAAACATTTTTTCAAGATTCCACTGAAAAAGACCAGAGCTTTGTAAGGGTAGTGGAGTTCTCTAGGTGGAAAAATAACCTCCTGGCCAAACAGGGATTGGGCACCACCACCCACACCTTGGTCTCAATAGCACCAAACTCTAAATTGCCAATCTGGCCAGGCCCTTAGGCTAAGGCAGAAGTGAGTCTTACCTTCAGTGTGGAAGCTGAAAAGCAGGTGTCTCTGATTCAGTCTAATCTGACCACATGCACCTTTTGGTCTAATCTTATAATACTTAAATGTCTAACAACTGCTTCTGTTTCCCAGCTATTCTCTCCTAATATTTATGATATATCTGGGCTATGTGACAGTATTTTGTAGATTTGAGTTATATAGTTAAGCTATCACCTTTCTATAGACCTAGTTTGCCTTATACATTCTTCAACCTTACACTATACAGTATTCAAAGTATTTATTATTGTTTCTATCAAAATAATATCTTACATTTCTGTAATTCCTTACAGTTGCTAAGTAATCTTAAGATGTTTTTTCCCATTTATATCTCACAACATCCTGGTGAAGTAGCTGATATTATCCTCATTTTTCCGGATCAGAAAATTGAAGAAAGCACAAATCCCTTGTTCAAGGTCATAGAGCTAGTTAGAGAACTTGGCAGAATATGAAACCAATTTGTCTAATTCTAATTACAGTGTTATGTCCACAATACCCCTACCCTGACCAAAATAAAAAATGTTTCAACCAAAATAAGATGCCACAGCAGTTTTTTAAAGAAATTAATAAATTTATATAAAAACCCATATGCAGTTTAGCACAAAATAATGTTTTAAATTTAAGTATCTTCAATTATCCTTGCAACAATCCCCTATTAAAAGCCACTGCTTAAACCAATCCCCCCTTTCAGTGTACTAAACAACGTGCTACTGTGTGTGTTTGGGATCATCAGTGAGTAAGTGTGTGCATGCTTGCCCGAGCTCATTTAAAGGGATATCTATACCTTTATCCTGAGGCTTAAAAACAGCAAGGTCTGAATTTTCAGTGTTAAAAGCAGACCATGGAGCAATCAATCAGCTAATAACCATCTATTAATATCTAATGTACTATGCAACATGACAGAGTAAATGAAAATAAGAATAAGATGCATTTCCTACATTTGAGTTTATATAATCTAGTGAGAGGGCAAGGAAACAACTCATCTACTACATCACCATCATCATCATCATCATATTAGCAACAACATTAATGCCAACATTCATTCACTACATACGTCTCACATTTTAGGCCAGCACTGGCCAACAGAAATATAATGTGAGCCCATTATGTAATTTTTAATTTTCCAGCAGTCAAATTAAAAAAGGTAAAAAGAAAGAGATAAAGATTAATTTTAATAATACATTTAACACATATATCTAGAATGTTTTATGCACATGTTAATAAAAAATTATCCAGATATTTTACATACTTTTTCATATTAAACTCTCCAAAATCCAATGCAGTCAATGAGTTACATAACAATGAGGATATATTCTGAGAAATGTATCATCACATGAACATCACAGAGTGTACGCGCACAAACCTAGGTAGCAGAGTCAACTACACACCTAGGATATATGACATAGTCTTATGGTGCCTAGGTTGCAACCTGTACAGCATGTTACTGTACTGAATACTGTAGGCAACTGTCACACTATTGTAAGTATTTGTATGTCTAAACAGAAAAGGTACAGTGAAAATATGGTATCTTATGGGACTACCATTCATTGTATGTGGTCCCTTGCTGATTGATCTACATGTCATTATACAGCACATGACTGTATTTTACACTTATGGTATATCACAATTCAAATGTAAATTTTCATCAGAAATACTTGATCTGTATTTAGATTTCATTAAACTGATCACTGAAAAAGTAAATTTATGTACCCAACTTGCACCAAATATACTTAAAAGTTTTCTCATAACTAAATTGAGTATCGAAAAAATCACTTTCCTTTAGTTTTCACGAGTACATTGACAAAACTGGTTCACCTTTGTTTAAAAGAACTGATTCGGGCCAGGCGTGGTGACTCCTTCCTATAATTCCAGCACTTTGGGAAGCCAAACCAAAGCCAAAGTATGGCTTGAGGCCAAGAGCTCAAGGCCACCCTGGGCAACATAGTGAGACCCCATTTCTACAAAACATTTTTAAAACAATATTTTTTTAATTAGTTGGGTGTGTCTCAGCTGCTCAGCAGGCTGACACAGGAAGACTGCTTGCAGTCCAGAAGGTCAAGGCTGCAGTGTGCCATGATCACACCACTGCACTCAACCTGGGTGACAGAATGAGACCATGTACCAAAAAAACAAAAAATGTTTGTTATTTTAAAGTAAGCTGGGCATGGTGAGGCAGGCCTGTAGTCCTAGCTACTTGGAAAGCTGGGACAGGAGAACTGCCAAAGCAGTTCAAGAGTTCAAGACTGCAGTGAACTATGACCAGGCTAGCTACTACATTCTAGCCTGGGTGACAGAGTGAGACATTGTTTCAAAAAAAAAAGAAAGAAAGAAAAACTGATTGACTTTGAAGTATAAGCAAATTAGTTTCAAATCCATATCTGTTCAAGTTAAGTAAGCTCACCAACTCGTGTCAAGTCAGTATTAACATTGGATTCAAAGGAGTATTTGCAAAATTTGGAAAACAACTCTGAATTTATCAGTATCAACAAAGAGCTCTTCAAATTCTTTCTAGTTTTTGTAGCCAATGTATACAACGGTATTTATAATTAAAATCTTCTGCACATTGATTAATCATTACTACTGACTTATATTATGAAAACCTTCAATTTCAACATAAATTCTAATATCTGCCTAGCTAGCTGACAAATCACCTTGTCCTTTCCTGAGAGCTTCAAATTAGTTCATTCAAAAGTGGTGTGATCTGAGTCAGAAAACATCAACTATACTGCTATATTCCCTTTTTTTCTTTTTTTGAGTCAGAGTTTTGCTCTGGTTGCCCAGGCTGGAGTGCAATGGCGTGATCTCAGCTCACTGCAACCTCCGCCTCCCTGGTCCAAGTGATTCTCCTGCCTCAGCCTCCCGAATAGCTGGGATTATAGGCGTGCATCACCACACCTGGCTAATTTTGTATTTTTAGTAGAGATGCGGTTTCTCCATGTTGGTCAGGCTGGTCTCGAAGTCCTGACCTCAGGTGATCCACCTGCTTCAGCTTCCCAAAGTGCTGAGATTATAGGCGTGAGCCACTGCACCCCGTCCATATTCCCTTTTTAAGTACTGAATACTAGGGCAAGTGCCCCTTTTTGTTTCAACAAAAGATCACCTTTGGTTGGAATAAATATTATGCAACAGAAATCTGTGTAAAACTTGTCCAGGACTCCACCAATGAGTGCTGCTAAAGATCGCAAGGTCACTGCCTTCATTGTCCTTCCATTTCTTTCAGCAGGTCCATAAATCAGCAATGATCCAAGGATTTGCACTTACAGACTGGACAATTTTAACTACTAGTATCTATGACACTTTTTGCCAAGTTAACTACTGTCTTATACTCTGTCCAGCTTCAGAATACAGTGGAATGAAGCAATAAAAGAAATACCAACCTCTTGTAAAATTCCAATAAATACAAAATTTGGCCTAACAGAGCTGGGTCAAATGTGTCTGTTGTGATAGAAATTAATTTTTTCATATCCATCTGAAATTCTTTGCCACATTCAAATGTTTGAATTGAATGTTCTTAAAACATTCAAAAATATCTCTGCCACAAATTGTTATTTTTGGCAAAAAAAAATACAACATTTCTTTATAAACCTTAAAGTTAAAGTCTGTATTAATTGGACAGTGAATCATCATACTGTATAATTTATATAAAGCTAAAGGAAGGTAATTGAAATGTTTCAAATTTCACATGGGTCATGTGGTCTATAGGCAACTGTTTGGCGAAAAACATCTTTAAGTTTTTGTGAAACACATTTTTGTCTCTTCTCATAATTTTCTAACAAAATTTTGGTACCTGCAATAATTCCTTCTGCCATCTCTCCATCTTAAACTGGCTTTCTCTATAGTGCATGAATCCAAGACACTTTATAGGTGGCCACAGTTACAGGCTAATACTCTGTTAAAATTTTTTAATTTACTGAACATTTGATATAGTTTAGATTTTTTGTCCCTCCAAATCTCATGCTGAAATGTGATCCTCAATGTTGAAGGTGGGGTCTAGTGGGAGGTGTTTGAGACACGGGGATAGATCCCTCATGAATGAGTGTTAGTTAGTGCCATGCTAACATCTGCAGAACTCACAGTCAAATAAACCTCTTTTCTTTATAAGTTATGTGGTCTCAAGTATTCCTTTACAGTAATGCAAAACGGACTAACAAAACACTAGATTCTGCTTTCAGGCAATTACTTGCATCAATTCTTTATTGACCTCTGAGAAAAAGCTTCTCATCAAATCTACCACAGATTTCTTGAAAATGTCTTAATATTGCCCATTTCATTTTCTTTAAATTTTTTTATTCAATTGCAAATGAGATTCATCATGAAGTCCCTAGTCTCTTGTTGTTCCCACTGCTTTGATCATACTATTAATTTCTGTATCTCTACTCACTCGGCAGCAGTAGTATGCCTTCACTTCAAATTTAAAAATTGTCCATATTTCTTTACTAAAAAGTAATTTAATCACCTTTATTTTATATATCACTAAACATTTCTGGGGGCTGAGGGATAAAAATCTACATGTTAGGTACCATGTACACTACTTGGGTGACAGGGGCACTGAAATCTCAGACTTTACCACCATACAATTCATCCATGTAACCAAAAACTTCTTGTACCCCAAAAGCAATTGAAATAAAAAATTAAACATTTCAATTTAATTACGAATTTGTTTCAACAAAATAATGTACTTGTATCACTATAAGCTGCACCATCTGCACAAAATATTTAATAAACACCATAATGTTAGAATGCAGAAAAAATATATACTGAATAAATTATTTGACACCAACAAGACTGGTAGTGTGTTTATGTATGTTAACGTAGTCTTACCAAAACAAGAAAGTTATGTTTAACAGAAATATATTGTGCATTGCTTCCATCTTAAAAATCCAGTTCCTCGGGTGTGCTAGTCACACTGAACTGCTTGACAGCCACATGTGGCTTATAGCTATTGTTCCTGATCATATGAGAGGCTGTGTTCACGGCAGTCTGTATTTATTAATTGTGGTAATTCTCACAAGGAAGAGAAGTATTTACTCTAATTATCCCCACATTACAGACAATGGAATTTAGGCAGAAGTAATTAAGTGACTTACCCAAAGTCACAGAGCTATTAACTGGGGAACTGGGATTTCAACCCAGACAGTCTGACTCCAGAGACTCTTATCCACTATTCCACACCGCCAGAAGTTCAACAACAGCACAGCATTTCATGAGAGATGAGGCAAGAGATGCAGAGTGTGTTACAAATATATATATAAACCAAACTACTTTGCAATGAAAAGAGGGAAGCCAGAACTCACAGGAAGACATCGTGAAAGAGGAAGAAAGACTTGAGCTGCGTAGTCCAAGATAAATGCTGCAGATAAACAGCACAGGCAGTTGGGTGCAGGAGGAGTAGGTGTGCGAAGTGTGAAAAAAGGGTGTTTAGCCATGAATAAGTAAAGTGGGTCAGCTGTGGAGTTAACGCAGCAGGCTAAAAATTGGTCCCCAAAAGATACAGCCATGTCCTCACCACTGAAATCTGTGACTGATACCTCATATTAGAAAATCATCTTTGCAGGTGTGATGAAGTTAAGGATCTTGTGCCAGGGAGATTACCATGGATTATCTGGGTGAACACTAAGCACAATCACAGGAGTCCTTACAAGAAAGAGGCAGTGGGAGATTTCACACAGTCAGAAGAGGAGGCCATGAGACCACAGTAGCAGAGATTAGGGCCATGTGCCCCAAGTCAAAGGATCCCAGCAGCCACTAGAAGCTGAAAGAAGAAAGCAAGGAATTCTCCTCGAGGCCTCCAAAGGGAACATGGCCTTTCTGACATACGCCTTGATTTTGGGCATCCAGAACTCTGAGAAGTCAACTGTGTTGTTTTAGCCCACTCAGTCTGTTTCAAAAGCCATAGGAAACTAACACAGCTTAGAACCTCTCAAAACCTGCAACATGCAAAGGGACCTTGTGAATCAGCAAGAGGTCAATCTAGCAAGCAGTAGTTCCCAATTTATTTAATGAGAGAATACGCACTCCCCAGAAAGAGAGAGCTGGTGGTGAAAGCTAACATAAAACCTGTTAGCATCTGGCATACCTAATATTCCTCTAACGAAGTTTGGGAATTCCTAACCCAACTCACATTCTGGAAGGCAATTAGTTAAGTAAGTCTGAACTTTATTCAAACAATGCAAAAACCACCGAAGGTTCTTAAGAAACGTTGCAAGAAGTCAACCATTTGGGGTGAGGAAATCCAGGACCCTGTGACCCTGAATTCAGGGTAGCTTCAAAGTGGCAGAATGCATTGCTTTGGAAGACAAAACATGTCAGCAGCTGAGCCAGCCCTCCCAGCTGACAGCAGTGCACTCTGCCCTGATGGAACCACCTCCTCTGGGAAGTGCTCCTGCCATGAGGGATGCTGACAAACTAAAGTGGCTTCCCAGTGTGACGAGTGAGAAATGACATAAAAGAACGAAAGAAGTGTTGTGCTAGAGAGCAATATTCAAAAGGGAAACAAAATAGCAGTACCTTCAAGTAAACGAAGTGCTAAAATACATTATTAATAACAAAAAATGAACTACAAAGGGTTCAGTAAAAGTCCAAGGTGAAACCATCAAGGGGAGTGGGATTAGGTCAACAGGAAGCTGTCCACAGACATCTGCAGTAAGAAGCTCCTGGCCTGTCCGGATCTTCTTGTGGAGACTGGAAGACAAGCTGTCAGGCTGCCACAGGAGGAGAAAATCCACACTGCATAGGAAGCTGGACCTCAAAACCAACCAGCTTCCACAAGTCTAAGATTTCCTGCCCTCAACTGGACACAGACCTGTTTATCATATCCACATGTAGAGCTGGAATAGAAACTGAATTTCAAAAATATTGTGTTAAACTAGGGGTGAAATTCAAAATATTTAATAACCTGCATAGCACAGGCACTGACCCATCAGAATGTATCCCAGCTTATGTGCCTACAGGTAGGTGCCCACCTCCTGAAGTTCAGCCTTCATAAAACCGTGAACACTGACTGAGTTGAAAACAGATTCTGAACAGGCAGGGATGAAGAGGGGAGGGGAAATCACTGCCACTTAAAAACTGATTTGAACTGATAGTAGGTCCCCCATTTTGGGAAGCAACAGATGTCAAGGAAAGGTGACCAGGTAGGCTGGAAGCCACGTTCTAAACACAGGATCTCGGACCACAAAGGGCTGGCAGCCACATACTGTGGCAATGCCATCTCCAAGGCCACTGGCTCGGCACTGCTACAACCTCATGACACACCAGGAAGTCTGGGTTTGGTTTTGGCTGTGCATGCTCTCTCTCTCTCTCCTCTTTCTTCTCCCCTACAACACTCCTCCTACCATCCAGACTCCCCCTTCTCTCCGACACCACTCCTATAGCGTCAATTTGGGTTCCACTGGTTGCAGGCTTATCCATTTGGCAGCAACTGTCTGGTAGGTTAATGCCCAACAATAGGCACTTGTATTTTCTTATACGGGGGAGGTAAATTATGGCACTTGAACAAAGACCTTATTATTTAAGTTTTACTGCACGTTTACTACAAGCCAGTTTCAATTTTACGTTTTTGTCCCTAGGCCATAAGACAAAAAAGAGTAGGTTCCTGTTCATATTCGAAGGAGCTATTTAAATAATAACAACAACAACAATATCTGGCAAAAGCAGGATCTGTTAGAGGTTGAATTGTGTCCCCCTGAAAATGTATATGCTGAAGCCCTAACCTCCAGGACCTGGGAATAGGACCTTAGCTGGAGATAGGGTTGGTGCAGATGTAATTAGTTAAGACTAGGTCATACTAAAGTAAGTGGCCCCTAATCCAATATGAGTGGATCCTCATTTAAAAAAAAAAAGAAAAGAAAAGAAAAGAAAATCTGGACACAGGCAACACTCAGCAAGAACGTCACCAGATGATAAAGTGGAATGGTGTTTCCACAAGCCAAGGAACACCAAATATTGCCAGAAAGCCACCAGCGGCAAGGTAAGAGGCCTGGAACAGATCCTTCCCTCACAGCCCTCAGAAGGAACCAACCCTGACAACACCTTGATCATGGACTTCCAGCCTCCACAGCTGTGAGACAATAAGTTTCAGTTGCTTGAACCACCCAGTCTGTGGTACTTTGATACGGCAGCTCTAGCAGACTAACACAAGACCCAAAAGAATCAGGAGAGTGGCAACTGAAAGGTCAGGCAAGGTGGCTGGACAAGTTTGGAGGAAAGAGTTTCCACTCTTTGCACCTCTAGTTAACTGTCAGGAAGCCCCTGACTCGCCTGCCTGTCACACTGGCTTTCTTTGGGCTCCATCATCCATCGCTCCTGAGCTTGGCATAAGCTGCTGGTCCTTCCTCAACTCTCCCAGCTGCTCCTGTCCCTCACACTCTCATTCAGTGGAACTCATAATTCTAAATGCCGGTTCAACCATCACTTTCTCAGAAAATACGTCCTGATCCCTCCAGCCTGCATCAGACCCCACTATTTCCCACTGGTATGTAGGGTCTACAAGGGCAGGACCACGACTGCACTGCTCAACATGATGTGGCTGGTTGGCTGGAATACATTTGCTCCATAAATTAAAATTCAATGTCCTTGGGTTACTAATCTCACACGTCCTATGGCTCCAGCAGACACGCCAATGGCCTGATGATGTCTAAAACTTTTATATCGAATCTGTATCATCAGCTTGGCTTCTCTGTCTTCAAACATGAGATATCCCCGGGCTCTGGTCTCCTACATTGTCCATTGAGGGGCAGTAGTGACCCTTTCTCTGCAGAGCCACACGGGCTCTCCCTTCCCCTACAGAACTTCTCAGATTTAACCACTGCCATCCACTCCCACTCCCATCATCTGGGCAGTGTCCATGGTCTTCCTGCCCCAGCATTCAGGTGGCAGCACCCACACACCAGGATAAACTGGCTGTGCTACTCTTTACTTAAAAATCAACTTGATTTCCACTGCTTATTCTAAAGTAATTTTTTTTAAAGCAGAAATCAAATCTATGCAAGGGATTACCACAGAACTGTCTGGTTTCAGGGTGGGGAAGCTGTGAATGGCTGTGGGAGAGGCAAGCCTCCTCCCAAGCAGTGGCCTCCCACTCCTCTTTGTGTCACACTCCCACCCCACCTCTTAGCAAATCTTGAGGCATTCCAGGTAACCCAGGGCTCCTCACAACAGTGTAGAAATCACAGGCCCCTCTGGTTAAACCTAGCCTTTTTAGTAAAGGAATCAAGGTTCTTCATTTAACTATCACCTCTCTTGTCAAAAGCATAACCAAATAAAAACAAACATCTTCATGTGAACATTCCATATCTTGGCTCCAATTCTTCCTTCCCATATTCATTCATTCATTCATCAGAAATCTGTTGCTGTTTTAGGAGGTGGTCCAAGGTTACAGAGATGCCTTGCCTTCAACAAACAGCAATGCAGTAAATAAGACAGTTGTGCCCATTAACATATGTAAAAATAGTAATAATAAAAATAACAGGCAATATTTACCATAGGCAGCACTGGTAGAAGTATTCTATGTGCATTAGCCTTCTGAACAACCCTTTAGGGAGGGTCCTATAATTATCCCAATTTTAAGGATGAGGAAATAAGAGTCTTGAGGAGGTGAGGTCAGGTCACCAGCTAGAAAGAGGCAAAGTGAAGATTACAAACCATATGTTCTATGCTATTTTAGGTGATCCCAGTCTTAGGTGATCCCAGTCAGGTGTGGCCACAAGAGGCAACACAGTAGAGGCTCAGGAACCAGTTGATTGTCCTCAGTGATCCTAGAGACAGGAGGCCCGCCATGCAGGCCACACTGGAAAGCCTCAGGGTGGTGAGAGGCAGAGTGGGCAGGAGGAGGAGAGAACCAGGCCACAGTCCTTAATAGACTTCCAGGAAAAACAAGGCGGGGCAGGGTGAACAGGTTAGGAGTGGTTAAGTTGAATAATTTCAGCAGGCTTTGGGCTACAGAGGTGGTCTCTAGTTGCCTGGCACCTAGCCTTGAATGATGTGAGCAAGGGAATACTGCTTCCTGAAGTGTAAGGGCCAGATAGAGGAGGTCTGGGTATGGACTGGTTGGTTTGTATCTCAAAGGCATGCTCCTGGCTAGGCCCTGGCTCCCTCTCAGAATTGGCTAGACCGGCAAGGGTAGCCTCTTCCCAACCACAATGGTTTCTAAGATGTCAAAATACCATAGTATATAGAAAATAAAAACCAAAAATAATACACCAGACTACCTGACTTCAAGCCTTCAGCAACTGTGCCTGCTGCATCCCCAGCATAGTGACTGCACAAAGTAAGGCCAAGTAGGAGACACAATGAAGGCCTCTGGAAGGTGAGAAAAAGATCCACAAAGGCAGCACTTAAAGCACATCAATAATAAAGGAAACACAGAAGCTTTCAAGAGGATAAGACTTTCCAGGCAAAGGGACTGACCAATGAAAAACCAACCTGGCCAGTCCAGTTAGCTGCTGTGCCGATGCCGCTGGAGCCAGGGTCCTGGGACAGCACTAAAGATGAGGACAGAGATGCGGGCCTGGGCAAGAATCCCTAATTTTCAATTAGGTGTATAATGACAGGTAGTATGAATAGATCTCAAGGGTTTATTAAGTACTAAGTATAATGTAAGCTCACATATAACAGAAACATTTAGTACCCAAAATACCAAAGGTATTTAAGAAGTCTTAAATATCAAATCTTAGGCTGGGTGCGGTGGCTCACGCCTGTAATCCCAGCACTTTGGGAGGCTGAGGCAGGTGGATCACCTGAGGTCAGGAATTCGAGACCAGCCTGGCCAACAGGGTGAAACCCCATCTCTACTAAAAAAAAAATATAACAATTAGCTGGGCGTGGCGGTGGATGCCTGTAATCCCAGCTACTCGGGAGGCTGAGGCAGGAGAATTTCTTGAACCCAGGAGATGGAGGTTACAGTGAGCCGGCATGGTGCCACTATACTCCAGCCTGGGCGACAGAGTGAGACTGTGTCTCAAAAAAAAAAAAAACTAAAGAGACAACCCAGTGGAAACACAGATGGCCCGCTGCATCCACGGATTAAACCAATGTCAGATGGAAAATATTCAGAAAAGAAACAATAAAAAAACAGCAATGCCACCTTTAAAAATACAGTATAACAACTACTTATACCATGTTTACACTGTATTAGATGTTATAAGTAATCTAGAGATGATCTGAAGTATACAGAGGACTGCAGTTCCAGCTACTTAGAAGGCTGAGACAAGAGGATGCCTTGAGCACAGAGTTCAAGACCAGCCTGGCTACAGAGCGACATCTATCTCGAAAATAAAGTATACAGGAGGATGTGCATAAGTTACAGGCAAATACCATGCCATTTTAAATACAGGACTAAGCACCCATGAGGGTTCCTGGAACCAATCACTCATGCATACTGAGAGACAACTATGCTGGCAAATGCATGGGTAGGTATGTCAGAGAAGACAAAACATAAGTCACCAGTAGTCACATGAAAGATCCCGAGTTTTCATTAGCAAACATGGAAATGCAAGTTAAAACCACAATGAAATAACATTTCACACCTAGTAGATTAGCCAAAGTGTGATAAACTACCAAAATCAATTATTAATGAAGATATGTTAGGAAGACATGTTCTTGGGCACTGTTGGTAGGACTGTAAATTGGTAAAACCACTTTATAAGATCAACAGTCATTTATTTTCCAATGTTGAAGTTGCTCATACCATAAGATGTAGGATATACCTTGAAGACATATGAAGGTGATTAAGTTCCTAAATAAGGGTAGTGATATAAACACATAAAGGATGGGCAAAGTCAACAGTTACAGGGCAAGAGGAAGGAATAGAGTCGAGTTAACTGAAGAATGGCAAAAATGGGTGGGCTGGTTTGGTGGGAAAATATGATACTTCATTTTGGGCATTTTGAGTCTCAGGCATTAACAAAATACTCAGAGATAGGAATTGTATCATATTACACGATCTCTAACGACCCTTGTCTAATGACCCGATCTCTAAAGTAGCCCTTGTGATCCTACGACACCATCAGAAAGGGCCAAATTCCATGGCTCATTCAAGTATTCTGCTATAATTAACTTCTTTGGCACTCTACATTCTTGCACACTCAAACAAGATTTTTAACAACAGCCCCCTCTCAAAATGTCTTTACAGTAGGGATGTTCGATTTTTTTCTTGGTTCTTCAGCTAGACAATCAGTTCCTGAAGGGGTATGAAAGCGCTGATCTTCTTTTCTCAGAGTGCCTTCTACTACAATGTTAGTCACACAAAAAGTAATGTTTTCACCCTAAATGGAACAGAGCAAGAGTTAACTGTCAAATACAATCTAATAACAAAGTCTTCCTAAAGATAAATTTTCAGCCAGCCTTTTGGAAGTGGAAAGGAACTTACTTAGCAGAGAAGAGGAAAGCGATATTATTCTTGGTAGAAAGAATGGTGTATCCCAAGGGTATGAAGACTGGAAAGAGGATGTTGCTGATAGATCTGGTACACCATTAACTGGCACTGCAGGACCAAAGGCAAAGGAAAATAGGAGTCCCATCTGACTTATACTTACCCAGTTGATTCTTAAACTAGAGATGTCTATTTTCTTACACTATTGTGGAGTCAAAGGCAGTATACTGGGATGAAGAGAAAAACAGGACTATTCAGAAAGCTGTTTGGTTTCCATGAAACCTTAAAAAAGTTACCGGTTGGCCAAAATGCAAGAGCGATGGTCTGAAACAAATCATGAAGATAATCAAAATGGTAACCATTTAAACCTCTGACACAGCAGACTCTGCCAAGAGGAAAACCAATACTAGCTTGCCCCCACTCACATACACGTTTAGCGTCCCTAATTTCAGCAGTACGTGACATTGGTTTCTAGCCCAGAAGAGATGCATAAGACTCTGAACCTAAAGTTTCCAGTGACTTGGTCCAAAAGGATATTTTGATAAAATTCCAAATGGAGAAGGAAAGACCTAGACATCAGACTCCTATAATTTTGAAACCTTAGCATTAATTATCTCTAGTCTGGCGTTAAGACATTGGAAACCTCTGCATCATTCCCAGATCATCACTGTAGAGTCCCCTACATTTATCAATTTATCCCTCCCCTCTCCACATACATGCCACCACCATCCATCAAGTGAGAAGCGCAACAAGCTTGTACTTCTCACAAGGATTCATTTCTTAATGAGATGCTTACAAAGCAGATCATGCTACAAAACACAGATCTCTTTCTTTAAGGGCCTCAAAAAAATGTAAAGATGTATCCAAGCCTAGTACATGCTTTAAATTTAGAGCAATTCCCCTGAGCATACTAGATAATTCCACAGCTTAGAAACTAAAAGTAGTTACATTTTATGCATAATGACATAGATGTGTTGCTGACAAGTTGTCTTAACAAAATATTTATATATTGACTCACATTTGAAATATGTTAGGAGTAGAATCTTGGGTAAAAGCCTCTAAAAAGGTTGTTGTATATTAGACATTCTCAAAGCAGGGCACCCATACCATAGAATTAAACTCCCTGTTTCAGTCCTGTGTTTTTAAACACATTTTTACTATTCCTGGAAACACTTTCACATTTTTGTCAGATGTTGAGTGAGCAACAGGGTAAATAACTTTTCAAAAGCATTTTTAGAGTAGTAAAACCTTAAGTTCCTTGCTAGAAGTGCTGATCCAAAATAAATTAAATGCTGGTGTGACTAAGCCGAGTGTGGTAAATTCTGATTTGCAGTGTGAACACCTCCAGTTAATAGATCTATTCAGTGATTCAACATGCACCTCCAAGTCTTCAGTTGGGCAGCAAAGTATAAATATAAGACTTGAAAGCATTCTCTGGTCTCTTGAGTTTGTGTTCACATCTATGTAGTTTGTTTGTTGTTTTTTTGTTTGTTTGTTTGTTTGAGATGGAGTTTACCTCTTGTCGCCCAGGCTGGAGTGCAATGGTGCGATCTCTGCTCTCTGCTCACTGAAACCGCCATGTCCTGGGTTCAAGCAATTCTCCTGCCTCAGTCTCTTGAGTAGCTGGGATTACAGGCATGCACCACCACGCCTGGCTAATTTTGTATTTTCAGTAGAGAAGGGATTTCACCATGTTGGCCAGGCTGGTCTCCAACTCCTGACCTCAGGTGATCCTCCTGTCTTGGCCTCCCAAAGTGCTGGGATTACAGGCATGAACCACCATGTCCGGCCTGAAGTTAATCTTGATGGAAGGTTCTCAAAGACCTGTTATTACATCCTGTGTGTTGTATCAGCTTTGTCAAAGAGGTGAAGTTTAGGAAGCTGTGTTTCATAAAAACCCCAAATCTGAGTAAGTCTATGGGAACACCACTCACGGACATGCAGCAATACAGTACAAAAGGTGAGAAACTGCTCATCTGGACTGCCCTGTAACACAAGCACCCCACCCTAGAGATGCAACATGCAGGTACTGCTGATACACCAGGCTTCCTCAGCATGGTTACGAATCATCAGTTCAGACATGGAGAGTGCCTGAGGGATCACCTAATCTAACTGTTTCACCAATGAGGAAAGCAAAACCTTGATGACATAAAATACAGAAAAGAATAAAAATAGACACACGTAACATTTCTTTAGGTTGCTCAAAGTTATCCCAGACAATTTAAGATGATTAAGGGCTTTATCTTGGAATGCTTAACTCACAGAAAAAAAGGTAGGCAACTATATTCTTATTAATTGGAAAGATCATTGAAGAGCCAGTGGTTTGATTTGAAGAATCAGTTTAGTTGATTTCATTAAAATGAATGTAAGGAGAACAAGGTGTATTGACTTTTTATTTTTTCAGCCACACTGCCAGCAAATACTGTATCACTTACACGTGTGTTTCCTTCTGTTTGGAAATCCTAGGTGGACAATTTAACTGCCACAAAACTCCGATGAACAGGCACACAAAATAAACATGCACATAAGGATTATGGGAGGCGTCTACCACAGAACGGCTTTTTCAGCCACCTGAACCTAGGTTCATTAAAAGAAACTAGGCAGCGTGGAGCAGAGCAGCTGTCCCAACACAGGCAGTAATGGAGTTGACAATATTCCCACGCCAGTTCTGAATCCAGTCTATTTTATGCTCTTGCGTGGATTCAAGGAAACAGAACTACTATTTAAAAGTGCATTTACAAAGAAGGCTTTAAAAAGCGTTAGAATAAATTACTTTGAAGTGTATTTCTACAACACGCCTCCAGCTTTCCCTTCTTTTCCTATTTGCTCGTCCCCAGAACCCAACTGTGACTATATTTAACTGACTTTACAAGCTGTGGGGAGACTGAGTACACACAGCAGATTCCAGCCAGGATTGTGCGCATTAACTAAGTCCCAAGGTTTTTAGGTTTGGGAGTTTTCTCTTTTTTTTTTTTTTTTTTTTTTTCCATCTTCTTCACATGTCTTAAAATTACATTATATCCTGGAAATAACAGAAAATATTTAAAAGACCCTCTATTTTGGTTTGCTGTATAGGTTAAGTCCCAATATTTTTAATTATATTAACAATATGCTCAAGGCAAACACTGCCACGACCCAGTCTTCTTAAAGTTTGTAAGTACTTTATTATTTCCTTGAAAAAACACTCATTCCACCTAGTACGTATTATGAGAGAAGATCAAGCACTTGTAAAACAATTTTCATTTAGGAACAGGTATATACAGATTAACAGTATTTGGAAGTGACTAGAATGACAAATCACCAATTTCTGATCAAGGTGAAATAAATTAATGATTTCACTAAGGCCAGGTGCAGTGGTTCATGACTCTAATCCTAGCACTTTGGGAGGCTGAGGTGGGATCACTTGAGCCCAGGAGTTCAAGACCAGCCTGGGCAACATAGGGAGACTCCTTTCTATTTTTAAAAAATAAAAATTTTACAACATAAAAATAAAATTTCACTAAGTGGAAGGCCTCTAGCTGTAAAGGCTACCTCTCCCACTAACACAAAACTATCTCCATTGAATTCTAGGGATATGGATTCCAGTATCAGATTAGCTTTACCATTTATAACAATGTCCTGTGGGAAGATCACTAATTTCTTTTGGCTTCAGTTTTCTCACCTATAAAATTAGGGCTTCACACCCTAAAACAATCTCTAAAATTATTTCCACCTATAAGAAGCAATTATTTCAGATTAAGAAGTCACAACAATCTTAAACTAAAGAATATTTAAAAGATGGGGTGTTTCTGCAAACTCTAGATTTTGGCCATAAACTGAGTGCTAATTACTCAGTCAATTTAGAAGTGCTT
>NW_012102809.1:2203938-2204500 GCF_000951045.1 Mandrillus leucophaeus
CATCCACTGTACTCTAATTAACCTTAAGTTTAATTAAACAACAGGTTACAGAGATTTGGACAGGTGAAAAATTATACGCTGGAGTCATATAAATATGCAAGGATAACCTAGAAATCTTAAAAAATATTAAAAGGATAGAATCATTTTAATCATAAAAATTATGTATTATGAAAATATAACTATATCAGAGAGATATCAATGATACAATCAAAATCTAGATACAGTCCCACATACATACAGGAATGTAGTATAAGATAAAGGTAGCAATTAGCCAGGCGTGGTGGTGGGCGCCTGTAATCCCAGCTACTTGGGAAGCTGAGGCAGGGGCATCGCTTGAACCCAGTAGGCGGAAGTCGCTGCACTCCAGCCTGGGCAACAGCGCAAGACTCCACCTCAAAAAAAAAAAAAAAAAAAAGATAAAAGTAGTATCTTTTAATCAATGGAGGAAAAAAAATGGACTATTCAATATTATGCTAGGAAACCACATTTTAGGAAGCAAGTAAAGCTACAGCCCTACTTCATTCTTTATGCCAAAAGACCTTTCAGATACAACAAAGGTTAA
>NW_012102809.1:2207635-2229694 GCF_000951045.1 Mandrillus leucophaeus
TTTTTTTTTTTTTTTTTTTTTTTCCATCTTCTTCACATGTCTTAAAATTACATTATATCCTGGAAATAACAGAAAATATTTAAAAGACCCTCTATTTTGGTTTGCTGTATAGGTTAAGTCCCAATATTTTTAATTATATTAACAATATGCTCAAGGCAAACACTGCCACGACCCAGTCTTCTTAAAGTTTGTAAGTACTTTATTATTTCCTTGAAAAAACACTCATTCCACCTAGTACGTATTATGAGAGAAGATCAAGCACTTGTAAAACAATTTTCATTTAGGAACAGGTATATACAGATTAACAGTATTTGGAAGTGACTAGAATGACAAATCACCAATTTCTGATCAAGGTGAAATAAATTAATGATTTCACTAAGGCCAGGTGCAGTGGTTCATGACTCTAATCCTAGCACTTTGGGAGGCTGAGGTGGGATCACTTGAGCCCAGGAGTTCAAGACCAGCCTGGGCAACATAGGGAGACTCCTTTCTATTTTTAAAAAATAAAAATTTTACAACATAAAAATAAAATTTCACTAAGTGGAAGGCCTCTAGCTGTAAAGGCTACCTCTCCCACTAACACAAAACTATCTCCATTGAATTCTAGGGATATGGATTCCAGTATCAGATTAGCTTTACCATTTATAACAATGTCCTGTGGGAAGATCACTAATTTCTTTTGGCTTCAGTTTTCTCACCTATAAAATTAGGGCTTCACACCCTAAAACAATCTCTAAAATTATTTCCACCTATAAGAAGCAATTATTTCAGATTAAGAAGTCACAACAATCTTAAACTAAAGAATATTTAAAAGATGGGGTGTTTCTGCAAACTCTAGATTTTGGCCATAAACTGAGTGCTAATTACTCAGTCAATTTAGAAGTGCTTCAGCTGACTAACATTTCTGTTATCAACACTTCTATCTTTAATTATATGATACCTAATACAAGCTATCTCTAGTCCACAAAAATTTATACAGACCACAGTTAAAGTTCACAGCTTCTACCTAATTTGAATATTTGGAAATTATGAATGAGAATATGATTAGACTGCTTTTACACTGGCAAATTTCCCTTAGAAATGCCTGAACTATTAGTGATATCCCTAGATTTAATGAGACAAAGTACTTTCATGTATTTGTCTACAATGTAAAATTAGCTTAAATATATTTAATTTTATGGGTACAAAAAATAGAAAGAATAAGACCTAGTATTTGCTAGCACAATAGGGTGACAATCATCAAAAATAATATAATTTTATACATTTTAAAATTAAAGAGTATAATGGGGTTGTTTGTAACACAAAGGATAAATGTTTGAGGTGATGGATATTCCATTTACCCTGATGTGATTATTACACATTGCATACCTGTATCAAAATATCTCATGTAACCCACAAATCTATACACTTAATATGTACCCACAAAAATTAAAAATGAAAAAATTAAAAATTTTTTGATTTAATTTTATTTTCACTGAAGATCCCCAAAAGCAAATATAACTTGTAAAAATAATTATCTTATGTAAATATGAATTGGAGTGAATTTTGAATAAGTAAAATTTACAATAAATGAGCAATATAGCCATTTGCTACATATGTAATCTGGTGGAAGTAAGCTGTATGTCTTTGAGACTGTAATGCCAGGAAGGTAAATTCTTACAATCAGTTTATGAGATAATGCATAAAAGCTCATAGTGTAACCTATTACTCATAATAATCTTCAGTATTATCATCAGTACTGCTATTTACTAAGCCTTGCTATTAACAAAATATGCAAAACACCTGCTCTTGATCTCTGAAAATGTATGCATCTTAGTATTAATCCAAAACTGGGTTTTCCATATTTCAATCAATTTCTCATACTCTTTAAGAGTTTAAGACATCTATGTACCACACATTTTTCTTTAAATCCATTCATCTTAATCTTGTTCTAACCAAACGTCAACCATTAACACACAGGTTAAAAATGGGTATATGATTTTTTCTTATGACAAATTAAAATTAGATATAACTATTAATTTAAAATGTACCCCGTAAAATACTTCATGTTACCTTACCAATAGTTTTAAGAAACACTGGCCTAAACTGGCATTTGCTTAACTGTACTAGGTTTTCAAATTAAAGATGACATGTTCTGTTAGAAAGTCCACCAGAGTTGAAGGCCACACACAAGTTGGCAGATCAATGTCATAAACACAGATAATTCTCTAATCTGAAAATATCAATACAGTAAACAAATACCTAAGTCTACACTTTTTGGTTCCTTATACTTTGACTTTAATTAAGAATGATGTTTAAAGTCCTTTATTAAACACAAAACTAAATTCAAGAGTACCTTTCTGAAAGGCTCTTTAAAATCAAATTGAATTCACTTAAGGCACTTTATTGGCCAATTTGATAGTATTTAAAAGACACAGAATTTGTTACTGCTACTAGCCAGCGCAATTAAATAAAAGAACTAAAGAGACTAAAATTATCATTTAATTGATGATATAACTGTATACCTAAAACACGAGAATGTATTAACTGGTTACAAAATTATTATTCAAAATCAGGAGTTTCCAAATTTAAAAATGATAACATTCGAGGAAATTATGCTGGGAGGAAATATCCTATTAATACTAGCAACAAATCTGAACACCTAAAATGGAGTTAACAAGATATTAATAGGAATAATATAAAGAAAACTTTAAGCTCTTCTAAGATGTATAAACAAAATATTTTTAAATATTGAAAGAAAACTCTTGCTCCTGGATTAGAAGATTCAACATCATGAAGACATCCACTGTACTCTAATTAACCTTAAGTTTAATTAAACAACAGGTTACAGAGATTTGGACAGGTGAAAAATTATACGCTGGAGTCATATAAATATGCAAGGATAACCTAGAAATCTTAAAAAATATTAAAAGGATAGAATCATTTTAATCATAAAAATTATGTATTATGAAAATATAACTATATCAGAGAGATATCAATGATACAATCAAAATCTAGATACAGTCCCACATACATACAGGAATGTAGTATAAGATAAAGGTAGCAATTAGCCAGGCGTGGTGGTGGGCGCCTGTAATCCCAGCTACTTGGGAAGCTGAGGCAGGGGCATCGCTTGAACCCAGTAGGCGGAAGTCGCTGCACTCCAGCCTGGGCAACAGCGCAAGACTCCACCTCAAAAAAAAAAAAAAAAAAAAGATAAAAGTAGTATCTTTTAATCAATGGAGGAAAAAAAATGGACTATTCAATATTATGCTAGGAAACCACATTTTAGGAAGCAAGTAAAGCTACAGCCCTACTTCATTCTTTATGCCAAAAGACCTTTCAGATACAACAAAGGTTAAAAAGGAAATTTTATGATAAAATATTAGAAAAAGCCTGGATAAATGTATTTACAACTCTAGACCAGGGAATATTTTAAGCAGGACACAAAATCCAGAGATCATAAAGGAAAAAGGCTGATAATCTGACTGGCTACAGGAAAACTAGAAACTTCTGTAGGGCCAAAAACTACCGAATAATTAAAAAGCAAATGACAAACTGGAGGGAGAAAGCTTATGAATATGACAAAAAGAACTGATGTCCAAATAAACAAATAATGTGTCCAGTATGAAAAGTAAACATAACAACAGTCCAATAGGGAAAATGGCAGTTGATGAACAGGCAATTAAGAGAAATGAGTTCATATATAAATGAACTCATAAATAGATTTACAGGCAAAGATACTGACCCCTAATCAAAATGAAATAAATATAAATCAAAATGAAATACTATACTGTTCACCTATCGAATTGACAAAGAAAAGTTATCTAAACCCCACTGTGATAAGGTGCTTTCATATGCTATTGGTAGAGATACTTTTAGAGAAGAAAAGTTACCCTCTGACCCAGCTATTCCAAAGCTAAGAATTTTAGACTAAGAATATACTCAAAAATGTACAAGTTATATACATGTGCAAGAACAAGAATGTCTATTCCAGCAAAAGGCAGAGCTGTATGTAGAATATAATGTTTACATAAATTTGTAGAGGTTAGACACTAGTATCGCTAGAAAATATACCAAAAATTATACTCTGAAGGGAAGATATAGCACTAGGGATAAATGTGACCAGAGGGACTTTACACACAGTTGGATTTTTGCCTTGTCCATACAATACTTTCATTAAAAAAAAAAAAAAAAAGGTAAGAAAGGATGAAGGTTGCTTTCTATGTTTCTATATTCAACCATTCACTAATTATTCTTCCCAACACGCACAATTCCAAGTCACAATCACGTTTATTGAAAATTTAAATTAAAAGATTTTATATTTCAGGGTAGATTTTAGACACAAAAATGGAAAAACCATGAAGTATATTTAGTCTTTCTTCCTCAGCTGTTGGCCCAGTCCACATTTTTCTGACTTAAAAGAAAAATGGTTTGTGAATACATACAACAACCCTATTTGGGAATGCATTTACTTCTATTTCAGAAATTCTATCCAACATCAAAATAGCATTTAAAATAAATTTTCTTTTCTATTCAGATTGCTGTTAATAATTTACATTAACTAACATACAAAAAGTAATGTTCAAAAAGTACTCATATTCAAAATTAAATTAAGATACTGGGAAGTGGTTAAAATCTGTAATTTGGATTTTGGCATATAAAATAGGAAAGAAAGGCAGTGACCACAAGTATGCACCAATTCTTTTCCAACTCAAATTCAGAAAAAGATTTTTTCCACCTAAACTTAGGCCACTCGACTCCAGACATTCATTGTCTGGTGCCACCCAAACGTTGTTCTCTTGACTAATTCTAAGGTTTATAGTATTAATAATAATTACATCAAATAAATATATGCCCAGATACGCAACTAAATGGCTGATCAGAGAAAAGCTGGGTTTTTCAAAGTATTTATCACTAACGACCTGAACTTTTGGCAAGACCCAACCCTGTGCTGAATTTTATTTGGCTAAAGACGAGTTCAGCAAAAGCCTCTTATTGAAGAGATACAAAAAAAAAAAAAAAAGACAAAAACCAATCTATTCCAAGAGTAATATAAAAAGTTGAACCATAACCATATAAAATTTCAGTATTCGACATTTTACAGATTTTTACCTATTTCATATGGTTCAGGCTAATGTTTAACCTTTAAAGAGGCTGATAAATCAACTCTTTCATAACATCTTTTTCAACCCGTAAGATAACTATCATACTTTATTTTTTATATACATTTCCCATACTGGCACAAATACTTGATAAATGGTGACCACTTCAAAAAAGCAAACAAATTAACATCTTTAAATGAGGCTTTATATGCCCAATCTGATACAATGCAAATGATATCAAATCATAAGAATATTTGTCCTTACCAATTAGAAGACTATCTACAACCAAGTTTATCTTTACTATTTCCTAGTAATTATATTTTAACAGACAAAACACAAAAGCTGAGAAACTGCAAAAAAGACTACAATTTTTCCCCCAAAATTAATTTTAAAACAAACAGAAAATTGGACAGTTTCCAGAAATGAAGTGGATTCATGGCATGACATAAAAGGTAATTACCATTTGGGTGGATGTCTTTTCTGGCTGAACCTTGTGACCAAAGGCCCAAAGTTTATTTTGGACCTCTCTCACAGTTCCTCCATTTAAAAGGAAGCATTTTACTTCCTTACCACCAATATATGACAGATCAACATTTCAACCTAATTGCACCTGACTGACAGGAGAAGATTAGTGTGTACCAAGCAGCAGATAAGAACATAATTGTTTTAAATTTTTCAAATTCAGGCACCATGTTCACAGGAGTTGCGTATGAATGGAGCACTCTGGGATACCATATCCTTAAGAAAAACGATGTGTAAGAAGAATAGCATCATGCCACTTTCCTCTTAAGCAGCAGCTCCGTCAAGCTGTTTGCTCTGTCTTGAAAGGAGGGGTAAGGATCGGTATCTCTGCTGAAAAGTGTTTTTAAATCAGGTCGTGAAGATTTCACAAATTACGTCAAGTTCTAAATTACGTAAATGAAACCAGATATAACAGCCAGGATTTGAAAAGATATTTTAAACTAACCTATTTATAAAATCAAACTCAGGTATAAAGAAAAAAAATAACAACAAAAGGAAATTTAAATCACTCATTGTTCTTCACATTTATTAGACTTGACTACTAGGGTTACTTTTTTAACGATTCCAGGAAGGCAGAGTAATTACCAGCTTTCCTAACGTCAAGGAAAATCTGAACGGATGGATAATCTAGTGTGTTCTCGCTTTAAATATTTTCAGTTAATGCCACTTTCTGATTCGGGCTTAGAAAATTACAAATATATTATACAGTGTCCTGAAAAGCTGGTTCTCCCACATTTGTTTGTATGTTGCATATCATAATTTCAAGGTAAACGTGTGAAAGGAAAACTAGCGACAGAGAAATTGTCACTCAAAAAAACACCTTCCTGTGCTAATGCAGTTATCTCCACGTCACTATCACTGTGAATTTTTTGAGATGTTTTTACTGAAAAAGGATATTGATTTTTTTAAAGAAAATCAAAGGCAGGCCTGCCTGCCTTGCACAGTATCAGCCCACAGCATACGCTCAACAAATGTTGAGATTAATGAGAAAACAAAAGAGAATCAGGCAAACAAGCAAATACTGACTTTCACAACAAATTTAAAAGTCACTGTTTTTTTACAAATATAGTCTTAGAACATTTCTTTGATAACTATTAAAATATTAAAATGAGTGTAATGATACTTTACGTTAAGAAATTTTAAAAACTTAAATTTCAAAATACGACCAACAAAGCAAATTACTTTCTTTTTATCCTAAAGTAAGGTAAGAACTGAGATTATGACTCAAAACATCACTATTTTTAAAAGATAAATATGTCTTGGGGTAGATATTATTTTTATCTTTGTGCATGAGAACTTTTAAACTTCCTTTCTGAATATATATCTATTTTCTTTACAAACACCACATATAAACCCATACATTCTTCAATGTTCTGTTAAAATGAGAAGGAAAAAGGTCTCAGGATTTTAAGAAAGCCAAATACCACAGTTTTCTCTGCACATATTGCTAAATTCATTGAACATAAAATTATCCACAAATTATTTTTAAAATCACAGAAAAACTAGTTCAGATTTTTTTTCTACCTGTATATATAATAAACTTTTACTTCTTCATATTCCAGAGGAATTTACCTTTTGTAAAAAGTACTGCAGTGACTGATAGACTGACTAAAAACTCCATTTATAACTGTAGTATAGCACAGATTGTCTTCATAGACTTACAGTTCTAGAGCAGAGCTTCTCAAACTTTGTGTATCAGAATTACTTGACATCTTACTAACATGAAAGTTCTAATTTCAGTATGATTGGGCAGGGGCCAGAGACTCTGCATGTCTCATAGGCTCTCAGACGACACTGTTTATCTGTAAACCCTACGTTGGGCAACAAGTTTCTAGAGGCCTCCACTAAGTCAGTCAAGTGCATTCAAATTCTTTGTCTTCTTTCTGACTGTGGGCAATATGATTGCTACTTTCTGTGGTAGAATGCAAGCTATTGTCTTTGATTCACTTTAAGTGAGCCAGGAAACAAGTAAGTGGTAAGAAATCTGTCTCAGCCCACTGACCAAGGACCACTAATCTGCTAACCTGAGTAGAAAAGATGACCCATCCCTACGGCTAATCTCAGCATCCAGATGTTGCCTTAACCAGACCAGAGATGCCAGTGCTCATCTTGTCATGTGAGTAATTTTCACTACCAAAAGGAAATCTACAGAGGAGAGATTTGCCAAAGAAATTAGGGCTTCAGTAATTAGGAAACCACAAGGCACTAGGCATCTTGCATCAGCCAGAGATGAATGGGAACGCTTGCAAAAGTATTTCACCATTAGCCTGTTTTGTGAAAGAGAGCCACAGGAAAAAACAGGAATTTTAAAATTCCTTTATTACTCAATACAATTATATGTTTCAGCCTAAACTAATGCTGGCACTGTTCAGCAGAATTCCTTCATTCCGCAAGGGTAAAATGAGAAGCAGAACAAATACAGACGGTCTATGTGACTCTTTCCCTGTGTATCTAAGAGAGACATCTCTGTTTGGAATGGGCATTAAAATCTGCCTGCCTGATACAGTTCTGATTCACTATTGTCTCTAAGATGGTAGCTGAAACAAAAACAAACCTCAGCCCCCAAAACCACATCAATACCTCCTTCCTCATGAAAGCACCATTCTTTCATGTTCAACTCCCACAGTGGCCTTTTCATCACCTTGCTGGTTCCAGCTTTTATTTTCCCTTCATATTTTCTAGTAATACTATATATGCAATATATATACACACACATATGTTTAAAAACAATAGCAAAATAGTTTCTAGTAATGTTATATACATATATACATACATATATAATAGTTTAAAAACGATAGCAAAATAAAACATATGTATACATAAGGGAAACGGAATTCGAAGGCTATCTCAGCTTGACATTCATAGAACTGCTCGGGGAGGGATTCCTTAATTTATAATGGAAAAAAGTACTTCCTACAGTATGGTGAAAATACAACACAAAAGTAAACATAAACATGTGACAACTGGTTTTTCTGAAAAATGAAAAAATTGTAAAGCAAAATTTCCAATCAACCTCAAATAGATCATCTAGATGCTAAAATAAAATGGCATTTCCCATCAGTTAAATGGAAGTGATAATGTTTCAGAAGACATCAAAATACGAACTTCAACCTCAGTAAGAATCACAAATCAAAACTGCTCACTCCTTAGTGAAAACCTCTTTGACTATCTGCTGGCCACTTTTTGTTTACCAAGATATTTGGTCTGACTTCCCTTCAGTACTAGGGCAAGAAAGTGGGGAAAGTTAGGATGGGGACTTAGTGAATCGCTTCTTACTGCCCCCTAGCGCTCACCCAAAGCAGTGGCAACATAGATGCGCTGACTATGGCCTTTCCTTTGCCAACCGGCATCAATGATGCTTCCTCCCCACAGTGTCCACGGTCGTTAATTCCTTACACTGCCAGAGGCGGTGAGGTGAGCCAAGTCCTTAGCTGTTTTAACAAATATAGCTACTTACATCAAAAAGCATCAAGGTTAACTCCTATAAGAAAAGAAATCACTGAACATAAGGTTGGGGTTTACAAGGAAGATAAGTAATTATGTGCTCTGGATAAACACAGGTACTGAATATGTATGAATTTTTCCTCAGTGTTTTAGAATTGTGACACTTCATGAAAGTCAACACTCCCAAAGTGTTTCTACCACATGTTAAGTTAAACTAAGTCCAACTTTGGGGATACATATTAAATTTAGGTCAAAAAAGTTATTTTTAAAAGTTCCTTGTACGTATAGTTGACCCTTGAACAATGTGAGGGGGAGGAGACAGGGGTACCGACCTCCTGTGCAGTCAGAAATCCTCAGATAACTTCTGATCCCAAAAATGTAACTGCTAATTGCCTACTTTTGGGCTCAAGTGATCCACCCACCTCAGCCTCCCAAAGTGCTG
This sequence comes from Mandrillus leucophaeus, assembly GCF_000951045.1. NCBI lineage: Eukaryota > Metazoa > Chordata > Mammalia > Primates > Cercopithecidae > Mandrillus > Mandrillus leucophaeus. The sequence goes on from NW_012102809.1 coordinate 2,217,128, forward strand.
GGATTATAGGCGTGAGCCACAACATCCAGCCAATTTTAACTTTTTATGATAGATTTGTGTATATTTTATGAGAGTAAATGACAAAACAGACTAGTATCTACATACATTTTATGCATTAGTGGCATAGCTTTTTCTTAATTTTTTCAATATTTCTTTTTTTTTTTTGAGACAGAATCTCACTCTGCCGGCCACACTGGAGTGCAGTGGCGTGATCTTGGCTCACTGTAACCTCCATCTCCCAGGCTCAAGCAATTCTCCTGCCTCAGCCTCCCAAGTAGCTGGGATTACAGACATGTGCCACTACGCCCAACTAATTTTGGTATTTTTACTAGAGACGGGGTTTCACCATGTTGGCCAGGCTGGTCTTGAACCTGACCTCAGGTGATCTGCCTGCCTTGGCCTCCCAAAGTGCTGAGACTACAGGTGTGAGCCACTGCACCTAGCCAATTTATTCAGTATTTCTAGGCTACACGGTTCATCTATGTGTTTCTTCAAATTGTCACAAATCTCCAAAACATCTTGCAATATATTTATTGAAAAAAAGTTCAAACCCGTGTTAAGGGTCAACTGTAATATATAAAACACGCAATTTTATAGTCATATTACATAGCACTATGCATCGGAGCATAAATGAACAAGGAAACCTACAAAAAATCTTGGGTTGAAAACATAATTCAATCTTTTTAGAGTTAATAGAAAGCAACTATGAACAATTTAAACCTAAATATTAACATATTTTAAAGAAAAACATAAACCTCTCCCCCATTAAAGAAAAGTAGTACTATATTTTCCAACAGATTTTTACTACATAAAATAGTTTTTCTTTCTAAATTGCAAGTTCAGCCAAAATATCATATTTGAACTCCGAGAAGAGTGAATTTGGGATAGCAATTTCTCATCAGAAGAGTGACAGTGACTGACGTTAACAGAGAGTGTCCAGGCCTTGCACTAAATATGTAACACAGCTTCTAACATTTAATCTGCACTAAGATATAATGAATAAGCACTACTATGATCCCATTTTATAAGTGGAAATACTTTCAGCTAGAAGGAACTAGGAATCAACCTAGGTCTGACGCCAAACTCCAACTTTATTAACTCTTTTTTAAAATTGATTCTTTTTAAAGACAAATTTTCAAGTTGTAGAAAAATGTCATTCGATTGTCATGATTGTTATATAAGCCTACAAAGATTTTGAGACAGGTGTCACTCAGGCTGCAGTGTGGTGGTGCCATCATTGCTCGCTACAGCCTCGACCATCAGGTAGTTCCAGCTACCTCAGCCTCCTGGGTAGCTGGAACTAGAGGTGCACACCACCATACCTGGCTAATTTTTTGTAGAGATGGAATTTCACCATGTTGCCTAGGCTGGTCTCCAACTCCTGAGCCCAAGCTATCCGCCCACCTTGGCTCCCAAAGTGCTGGATTACAGGTATGAGCCACTACCACACCTGACCAAAGACTCTGATGGATTATTGTTCCAACTCAATTTACTGAACGAGCACAGACTGCAAATATTCCAATAAATACCATTTCTCTAAATATATTTTCTTTATTCTTTCAACCTGAATGAACAACGACCTGAAGCTCTTTGAAAGAATTATTTTTAATAAACTTTGTCAAAAGTATTATATGTTAAGTTTTTTGTTTTTGTTTTTTTGAGACAGAGTCTCTCTCTGTTGCCCTAGCTGGAGTGCAATGGCGTGATTTCAGCTCACTGCAACCTCCGCCTCCCAGGTTCAAGCGATTCTCAGCCTCCCCAGTGGCTGGGACTACAGGCACACCATCACGCCTAGCTAATTTTCTGTATTTTCAGTAGAGACGGGATTTCACCATATTAGCCGGGATGGTCTCGATCTCCTGACCTTGTGATCCGCCTGCCTCGGCCTCCCAAAGTGCTGGGATTACAAGTGTGAGCCACCACACCTGGCCTATATGCTAAGATAATTTTAAAGTATAAAATCTTTAGTTCTGTGTATATGCTAGTTTTGCTCACTGACTGAAACAAGCTATTTAAATAGTAACAAATGACACAACTGATGACAGGTGCTTGCAGTGCACCTACTGTATCTACCATCTTACATCTTATGAGTACTGGGACAAGATTTATGAATTAGGCAGAGTATTGACAGCTTCCCTCAAGAAACTTCAGTGTTTCTTTGAGGTTTTCTGTTTCCATTTGGGTGTACTTGAGGATTTGAAAATTCATTTTCCACATCTTAATAAAACTGTGCTATGAAGTGCTGACCAGAGGCGGCGGGGAAAAACCCGAATTCCCCACCATGACCCTCAAATCAATCAGTTTAGGACAGAACAAGGACCTACGTGGGGCTGGTGAAAAAGATAAGGGACCCAACAGAGAAACCAAAGGACCCCTTTAAGGGACATTTCCCAAACTGTCCCTGAAACACAAAAAAGGGCTAAGGGTTTGGTTTCAAAGGACTTCCTGGCTGTGACTCAGACTGCTAAAAAGTCAAAATAAAAGGAGAGAAAGCCAAGACTTCATTCAAGCAAGTCACTAATGACAGGAGTCACTGTCAATAAACTCAAAAGCAAGATCTCGCCACAGATAAGCTACAATACAGCTAATTCACTCAGAAAAAAACAGAGCTGGTTCTCCATGCGTGTTTTATACCACAGTATATTCACCAAGAAAAATAATATTCTGCCAAGGAACATCTTAATGACACAGGAAATTGTCTATGCCTGATAAGGTCACTGCATTCATAGACAAAAATCTCTTGAGACTAAACTGGCCCCAGAGTCACACCAAGATATACATTCCAGTGCCTATTTTAAAAATAAAAGAAGTCTATGTTCCAAGGAGCAGAAAGAATACCTGTGGGTGCCTAGGTTCTAATCATGCTTCTGCCCCAAGCTACATGACCTTGGAATTGTGAGTAAGCCACAGGATAGAGGGGCCAGTGTTGCACTGGTGACAAGGAACTGACTAGACAAGTTTGGTGGTTCTCAAAATCTCCTCCCATGGAACACCAGGGTTCCACTAATTAAGACTGTGGCTTTCTGTGGCTAAAATCAAATAATAGACATCTGTTTCCAAAGTTCTTTCCCATAATTTTTTCCTTATACCTCTGGGGCTTGAAACTACTTGTCTGCTAAAAGGAAGCAGAAAAAAGGAGTAGATCCTTTTTGTTTTTTCCTGTCTCATGTATTCAGGATGAGAATTTTAAACTTCATACTTCAAACAGTCTTACTTATTCCTAGCAAAATTATTCCTGATTCAAATAATAGAATAAAACATATCTGTTTTCATAACATTCCAGCAAACACACATGCACACACACACACAAAGCTTTCCTGGTGCTTCCCTACATGACCAGATTTGAGGAAGACCCACGAGATAAGCAACATCTAACAAGTGGCCCTGAGTTGAGAGGAGACAGCAGCAGTGATGCACACTTCCCACCCACACTGCTTCCACGGGGAACTGAGCTCCCTCCTGCTCCTCAAGTTCTGGGGCCACTGCAGTTTCAATTTATTCCTGCCATCCTTCGTTCCTGTGGCCATCCCTCTCAGACACTCTGCCGGCTCTGGGACTACATCTAAAAACAAAAAATTAGAGGAGCAACAGCCCACTGATCTAGACAGCGCTCTCATTTTCTCATCAATCCTTGCACACTGCAGTGTAGCTGATGTAAACTGTCGTAAGGAAAGTCTGGACAAGTTCTTGATATATTCAGTCAAGACTGATGATGTGCCTAGGAGGTTACTTTTATAATACTGAATAATAGGCCCAGGTGACAATAATAAACTGTCCTAACAGTGAACAGGGACTATAAAAATTGCCTACAAGCCAGGGAAGTGTCAGAAATCATGTCATCTGCCTTGATTCTCAGGTAGAAAGAGAATGACCAAGGAGAAGTCAGATTTCCAAGCCTACTCAGATCATGTGGGATTCTCGAGCAGGTCCACAGGGTCCAGGAGAGGCAAACACTAAATAGCTGTGTTAGTCAGGGTTCTCCAGGAAAACTGGACCAATAATGTGTGTGTGTGTGTGTGTGTGTGTGTGTGCGCGCGTGCGCGCACGCACACGCGTGAGAGAGAGAGAGAGAGATTGATTTCCTACAAGAAACTGGCTCGTGTGATTATGGAGGCTGAGAAGTCCCAAGATTTGCAGTCAATAAGCTGTAGACCCAGGAGAGCCAATGGTGTAAGTTCCAGCATGAAAGCCAACAGGTTCAAGACCCAAAAGGAGCTAACGTTTCCGTCTGAGTCCAAAGGGAGGAAAAGACCATGTCTCAGCTCAGGGCAGTCAGGCAGGAAGAGTTGTTACTTGTTAAGAGGGTCAGCCTTTGTTCTACTCAGGCCTTCAAATGACTGGTGATACCACCCATGTTAGACACACAGGATGAACACTGTAGGCTGAGTGCTGCCACTTGGCCCCTGGGATCCAATTGCTCCTGCTGCATTAGGTTTCCCAACTCAGTGACTACAGTTCCCACTGTAAGGTCTAACAGACAAAAGCAACCACAGAGCTCTTCAAGGATGCTGGGGCTCCCCTCACAAATGGATTTCTCACAGGTGTGAAAGGCATGTCTTCTGGACCCTCTCATGGTGGGGTAAGTAGATCTTAAATGACAAATCCACTCTAACATTTCATTCTTCCTAATAAGCCTTTGAATCCTTTTCTCTACATTAAAACAAGCCGAGTCTAGCACGTCTAATTCAATCACTGCAGGCCACCTTTTGGTCCATGGTTCAGCCAACCCAACATACTATTAAAGCACTTTCTAACTCACTGAACTGCAACATTAAATGCAGAATCTTTGCTTAGTGAGTATATGTCAACAAATTCAGTCTGATACAACTTCATGTTCCTTCCACCATTATTCCACAGTCTTAATATCCATGCCCACATTTGTTCCCCAGGTTTCTGTCTGTATAGGTTAGAAAACTCAAGTAGTTATTTTGGAGTGTAGTGCACCTTCTCAGGGGTCATGCTTTGAACCTTCACCTTTAGGAGCCTGCTGGAGTTACTGGTCTAAAAACAAAGAGCTGTGGTAAAGGTGGGTCCTAAGTAGATTCAGCATTATTATATAATTATATAATTCAGGAATTAATATATGATATTAATTCCATGGAAACAACATTCCTTTTGTACCTTCAATGCCTTTGTAAGATAAATTTAAATTTATCTTACAAAGCAACTGCCTCAAGGAAGCCACTACAGTTTCCTCAGACAATGCAGGGTTAATGCCCTCAAACAGGGATGCAGAGGCTATTCCCATCGTGGGTGGAGAGGCCACATCCACTGGCAAAGAGGACTCATCAGAATTTAGGGTTCACTATCCCCAGCTTCATCACGGTCTTCCCACACATCCCCATCCCAACTTTCAGCACCCCATTCCTTCCCAATCAATGCCTTTAACAGTATTCACCCTATGAGATGGGGAGTTCAATTTGTATCATAATACAGCCAGTCACAGGATAAGAATCTGAGTTTTTTAGCCATTTCAGCCCTGCAACTAATACAACTTCAGGTTCTCCTTCAGGGCACACATACAAGCCTTCAGGGCATTTATGTGGTGTTTCAGCTGGGAATTTAAATGCTTGAGCTCATCCTTTTCTTTCCCCACTTTGTCCAGTGACATCAGTAACAACCAGCCAATCTCGCTATATTTGTTACTTTACCAAAAATGTTCAAAAATATCATATACACAGTACCCAGACCCTTGATTGCTTTAAGTGGTTTGTTAGGAGTATCCAATGGTGATATCTTGTCTATCTCTATTGCCAGATCATGCCATGGCCTATCAGTGCTCTCTTTACTACTGGAAAGAGTTATCAGCATATTTTAGTCTAATCAGATTAGAGAGTCATTTCTAGAAACCCCAGAATCACGTTCAGAAAACCCATCCTGAAAACACTGCTCCTCTAGAACCACTCCCTGGACTAAAATCTGTACTAGTCAGGATTCTCCAGAAACAGGACCAAGAAAGTGTGTGGAGAGACACAGAAACAGTAAGAGAGAAACTGGTAATCCCAACATCTGCAGTCCACACACTGAAGAGCCAGGAGCGCCTTGGTATAGTCACTGTCGGAAAGCCAGCAGCTCTGAGACCCGAGAACAGCTGATATTTCACTTTCAGTCCAAAGGAAGGAGAAGACCCATGTCCCAGCTCATGGATATCAGGTAGGAGGAATTCCCTCTGACTCATGGGAGAATCAGCCTTTTTGTTCCATTCAGGCTTTCAACTCATTGGATGGGGCCCACCCACATTAGGGAGGGCCATCTGTTATACTCTGTTTACCAATACAAACGTTAGCCTCATCCAAAAACACCCTCACAGATACACCCAGAATGTCTGCCGAATGTCAGCTGGCACACAAAATAACCATCATATAGCACAGCGTGTTTATCTCATAATCTGCATCCTGTGGAAGACAACTCACGTGACAAACTACATAAAATAATGTCAGCTCATACAGCATATATTAGACAACAGAACATTCTCCACAGGACTTTAAAATATATAGAGCTGAGACATAAAGGAAGGAATCAAATTCATAATGCAACAAGAGAACACTTTGAAATAAAAATGGGCAGTTCTGAAAAAGAAACACAGACATTCCAGATAGGAAAATACATGGTTATTAAAATGAACTCAAGGATGGGTTAAACAGTAGACTTGACAAAGGTAAAAAAATAAAGATAAAAAAAAGAATCAAGGCAAATGTCAGAAGAAATCATCTGAAATTACTCAGAGATAGAAAGCTAGTAAATACGAAAGACAAGCATGGAAACAGACTAAATGGATGACAGACTGGGCAACTCCAACAAGCAAAGTATTCAACAGGAATAACAAAAAAGAAGCAAGAAAACAGAACATGAGCAGTCACGTCAACACTCGCAGAACACTACCCAGAACTGAAGATGGCCCGAAAGCAGAAAAAACGTATTGAGTATCAGGCAGAATAAATAAAAAAATTCATTCCTATACTGAACATCTTCAGTTTATCTTACTGAAACTCCATAAGGTAACTGACACAAATTCTTAGGGAAAGAAAAGCCCAACTGTTCCCAAAGATTAACAGTAAAAATAACAACTAGTGCACCTTCTCAGGGGTCATGCTTTGAACCTTCACCTTTAGGAGCCTGCTGGAGTTACTGGTCTAAAAACAAAGAGCTGTGGTAAAGGTGGGTCCTGAGTAGATTCAGCATTATTATAAAATTATATAATTCAGGAATTAATATATGATATTAATTCCATGGAAACAACATTCCTCTTGTACCTTCAATGCCTTTGTAAGATAAATTTAAATTTATCTTACAAAGCAACTGCCTCAAGGAAGCCACTACAGTTTCCTCAGACAATGCAGGGTTAATGCCCTCAAACAGGGATGCAGAGGCTATTCCCATCGTGGGTGGAGAGGCCACATCCACTGGCAAAGAGGACTCATCAGAATTTAGGGTTCACTATCCCCAGCTTCATCACGGTCTTCCCACACATCCCCATCCCAACTTTCAGCACCCCATTCCTTCCCAATCAATGCCTTTAACAGTATTCACCCTATGAGATGGGGAGTTCAATTTGTATCATAATACAGCCAGTCACAGGATAAGAATCTGAGTTTTTTAGCCATTTCAGCCCTGCAACTAATACAACTTCAGGTTCTCCTTCAGGGCACACATACAAGCCTTCAGGGCATTTATGTGGTGTTTCAGCTGGGAATTTAAATGCTTGAGCTCATCCTTTTCTTTCCCCACTTTGTCCAGTGACATCAGTAACAACCAGCCAATCTCGCTATATTTGTTACTTTACCAAAAATGTTCAAAAATATCATATACACAGTACCCAGACCCTTGATTGCTTTAAGTGGTTTGTTAGGAGTATCCAATGGTGATATCTTGTCTATCTCTATTGCCAGATCATGCCATGGCCTATCAGTGCTCTCTTTACTACTGGAAAGAGTTATCAGCATATTTTAGTCTAATCAGATTAGAGAGTCATTTCTAGAAACCCCAGAATCACGTTCAGAAAACCCATCCTGAAAACACTGCTCCTCTAGAACCACTCCCTGGACTAAAATCTGTACTAGTCAGGATTCTCCAGAAACAGGACCAAGAAAGTGTGTGGAGAGACACAGAAACAGTAAGAGAGAAACTGGTAATCCCAACATCTGCAGTCCACACACTGAAGAGCCAGGAGCGCCTTGGTATAGTCACTGTCGGAAAGCCAGCAGCTCTGAGACCCGAGAACAGCTGATATTTCACTTTCAGTCCAAAGGAAGGAGAAGACCCATGTCCCAGCTCATGGATATCAGGTAGGAGGAATTCCCTCTGACTCATGGGAGAATCAGCCTTTTTGTTCCATTCAGGCTTTCAACTCATTGGATGGGGCCCACCCACATTAGGGAGGGCCATCTGTTATACTCTGTTTACCAATACAAACGTTAGCCTCATCCAAAAACACCCTCACAGATACACCCAGAATGTCTGCCGAATGTCAGCTGGCACACAAAATAACCATCATATAGCACAGCGTGTTTATCTCATAATCTGCATCCTGTGGAAGACAACTCACGTGACAAACTACATAAAATAATGTCAGCTCATACAGCATATATTAGACAACAGAACATTCTCCACAGGACTTTAAAATATATAGAGCTGAGACATAAAGGAAGGAATCAAATTCATAATGCAACAAGAGAACACTTTGAAATAAAAATGGGCAGTTCTGAAAAAGAAACACAGACATTCCAGATAGGAAAATACATGGTTATTAAAATGAACTCAAGGATGGGTTAAACAGTAGACTTGACAAAGGTAAAAAAATAAAGATAAAAAAAAGAATCAAGGCAAATGTCAGAAGAAATCATCTGAAATTACTCAGAGATAGAAAGCCAGTAAATACGAAAGACAAGCATGGAAACAGACTAAATGGATGACAGACTGGGCAACTCCAACAAGCAAAGTATTCAACAGGAATAACAAAAAAGAAGCAAGAAAACAGAACATGAGCAGTCACGTCAACACTCGCAGAACACTACCCAGAACTGAAGATGGCCCGAAAGCAGAAAAAACGTATTGAGTATCAGGCAGAATAAATAAAAAAATTCATTCCTATACTGAATATCTTCAGTTTATCTTACTGAAACTCCATAAGGTAACTGACACAAATTCTTAGGGAAAGAAAAGCCCAACTGTTCCCAAAGATTAACAGTAAAAATAACAACATAATAAATGGCTGTCAGTTTCTGTGCTGTTACCCTTTGCCAGTCCCTATACTAAGAAAACATTGTAATTATCTCTTCTAGTTTTAGGCTTCAAAACAGCATTTGAGAATATTTTCATTTTATAGACGAAGAAACAAGCTCAGAGTTCAAGTAAATTACACAAGGACTTCTGAAATTCAAATTCGGATCTGACTCTGAACCCTAGAACCTTATTCATACTACTACTCACAATCACCCACAAATAGCTGCTATTAGATTCTTCATCTGGAATGGCAGAGTAAGAAGATTTATGTGAACAAAGATTTTTAAATAACTTTCCCAGGTCACAGAGTTAGTAAGTATCAAGTCTAGCGCTATCTTACTCCAAAAGCATGCTCCTTCTGCTGTGATAAATCACTCATCAGCAGGCCTCAGTTTCTTCATCTGTAAAAAATGTGGCCAATGCTAACTGTTCTCCCAGTTCCTCCAAGAGTCTGACACCTTGCCAGCCTGTCACACCTAGTGAGCAAAACCCCAACTCTGCCATCCTACTCTTTCCTCATCAGCCAAGATCTTGTTTACATTCTCCGTTCCTAATCCCAGGCAGCTGAAATAGGCCAAGGAAAATCCCAGGGGAGATTGTTGCCTCTACAAATAAAGATGATTCAATTGCAATTGCATAGTCAGAACTGCCCTGCAACGCTATGACATCTTCTAGGCCACTGTTTCTCCCAAGCAATTTTAAACTGTGACTGAATCATTACACTTTCCCCTTTCAGTGAATTCACCAATGACTTCCTAGATGCCTAACTCAGTGGACATTTTTTTCAGACCTTGTCTTCCTTAAACTTTCCGTAGCATTTCATTTGGTTAACCAGGAAGTTATGGGTGCTAATACTCACCCAGTCACTTAAGGCAAAATGGGAAAGTCATCCTAGATGCCGCCTCTATACCCACCAATTAGTCAATAAATTCATCTATTCTGTCTTCTTGATACTTACCGCACCCATTTTCTTTCTTTTATCTATATTGCCTCATCTAGCTCCTCATCATCCCTAATCTCAACTAGTATACTAGTTTCCTTACTGGGCATCACACCTGCAGTTTCATTTCCCTCTCCAATTCATTGTCTACCAGAACATCATCTACCAGAATGATCTTTCAAAATTCAAATCTCATCAGAGTCAAACCCTCTTCAACTTTACAGGTCCCCCATAAACCTTAACTCTACCAGAAGACATAAGATGCCCTTACGATTCCACCAAATCTGTTGCCATGCATCCTCCCCCACCCTCACATGTAATATGCCCTTTCCTGTCTTTACATGCAGCTTCTTCCTAGAATGTCTGCTCCCAGCTAGCCAGCCTGAAAAAAACTCAGCCCAAGCCAGTCCTCCTCTGGTAATTCCTCTGGCTGCTCTTACCTCCTTGCTCCCATCACAAGTTACATAGACGTCCATTTCAGCAACATCCCACTCCACTAAATTGTATATATATATACTGGTATTAATTCCACGAGAACAACATTCCTCTTGTACCTTCAATGCCTAGTGAAATTACTGGATTCACACAGCAGGCAGTCAATAAGTACTTCTTAAATAAGCGAACAAATGGCTGGATGACTAACGTGCCTTGATTGGAGCATTTATTACGTCCTACCAATTTCAAAAATTCCTTTAAAGTGAAAGGTAGCCAATACCGAGGCAGGAAGCAAGACAATACCGTGTCTCTCCTTTGTGGGTGTCGTTTCATGCCTCTACACTGAGGAGGTACAAACGTTTCTAAGGGTGCCCCTTCCATCTTTATTTTTTCAACATTTGCCTGCTCTTTCCCTTCCTTCCTCTGAAGGAAAGATGGGTTAGCAATAGTCATGCTCTAATTCTTTCCATTTCCCCTCCTTAGCTCTCTGAGGGTCTGCAAACTACAGGGAAGGGTGAGCACGAAACTTGTTCTTTACCATCAATAGCATCCAAAACCAAAACCACCTTTATATCCGACAGCGTCACTTGCACCACTTTAAGGCCTGAGATCCATTGGTAGAAGAAACAAGGAGCAAAGCAAAAGGTCACTTCCCTACAAACAAAATGTGGGCCTTAGAATGTGAAGCAAGAAAATCTTACATGATATGAATGTCAGATGGCAGCTTTTAGTCTGTGTCATTACAAATCAATATTAAATAACTAAAAGCGTATTTATATATTGAGTAGAGAGAGGATACACTGTAGAAAAGACCCTAACTATGCTTCCATTTCATAAACCAAAAATTTAGATTTCTACTATGCTTTTTCTTTTCTTTGCTGTACTTTCTGAAGTTAAATGAATCAGTTAAATTCTTCAAATAGCAGTCAGAACACATCAACTGCTTCTTTTAAAAGAAACTCTTAAAAATGGAGTAGATGCCAAATAAGGACTCTGTTTCTAAATATAAATTTAATGCAAGTATTGTAGGCAAGGTCAAAATTATTAAAAGGAACTCCACCTCTGAGTATTTAGAATAAAAAAGTTTACTCTCAATTTTGATATATTTCTAAGAAGTCCTCACAGCCGACGAAGAACAAAAAACTCCACTGGTATTTAAAATTCTATCCGGATATACTATATTGACAAGATATGATTATACAACCAAGACTGTATCATGTAAATACCAAAAGTTTAAAGTCATAGGTAGAAAGAATACTTGAAAAAAGATACTAGGATTCAGAGAGAATTTGTGGATTTTATTTTAGACTCCACAATCATCTTTCTGGGGGAAAAAAACTAAAAATTCCCCCACGTTCTTAGTATCTAGGATAACCTTAAACATCAGAAGGTGTTAAATTCACCCAACATGAATCAGGGACAAATTAAGAACTGGAAGGCACTTCGAAAAAATAATGAAACAGAAGTTATTAATATCATTATTATAAAAACACTTAAACAAAAGTCCAGTTGATATTAAAACCAGTTGAAAAATCTTCATAAGAAAGAGTTCCTTCAACAACACTACATATACCAGTACGGTGGCTCATGCCTGTAATCCCAGCACTTTGGGAGGCCGAGGTTGGAGGAACACCTAAGGCTAGGAGTTCGAGACCAGCTTAGCCAACATGGTAAGACTCTCGTCTCTACTGAAAACACAAAAATTAGCTGGGTGTGGTGGCAAGAGCCTGTAATCCCAGCTACTCAGGAGGCTGGGACAGGAGAATCACATGAACCAAGCACACAGACGTTGCAGTGAGCTGAGATCATATCACTGCACTCCAGCCGAGGCAACACAGCAAGAACAGTTTAAAGGAACCAGGCAGCAAAAATAGCAAAAAAAAAAAAAAAAAAAAAAGCAATATAATTTTAAGTTTTCTGGGAAAACAGAGGCCATGAGAAGAATAACTTACTTTTCCCTTTGATTTCAT
>NW_012102809.1:2230709-2255640 GCF_000951045.1 Mandrillus leucophaeus
CGTCTCTACTAAAAATGCAAAACAGTTAGTCCGGCGGGGTGGCGGGCGTCTGTAGTCCCAGCAACTAGGGAGGCTAAGGCAGGAAAATGGCGTGAACCCGGGAGGCGGAGCTTGCAGTGAGCCGAGATAGCGCCAGGGCACTCCAGCCTGGGCAAAAGAGCGAAACTCTGTCTCAAAAAAATAAAATAAAATAAAATAAAAACTCTAAAAACAAATATGTATCAGACTGAAAAAACTTACTACCTTTAAATATCTGTCAATCAAAATCATAGTACCAAAAACTGCAAATACACATTGGTAAATGAATTCAGGAACTCATGAATTTGAATTCAGGAGTCTGTGCCTCTTAACCTTAAGAGGAAAGATTATGGCATTGTCATACAACTTTCAGTGGTCTCAGGAGCTTAATAAAATGGAGTGATGAGTTTGTACACATATTCAAAAGATTAAAAGAATAACAACAAAAAAGGAAGATAGGACAGAGACAGAATGTAAGTAATTTGTTTAACATTCTCTTAGCCCTTTCGGTCTGCTATAACAAAATACCATAAAGTAGGTGCTTAGTTCTCTTCTTTCTCACAGATTTGGAGCCTGGAAAGTCCAAGATCAACTACCCAAACAAACAAGCAAACAGAAAAAAAAAGGCAGATGTGTTGTTGATCAGATGCAATTAACTGAGTGGAAAAAAATTAAAATCCAGAAAACAAACACAGAATAAAGTCTGCCTAATTTATCTATGTATCTCTAGGAAGCAGTCAGTAAATATATTAGGATTTAATAAAGAGAAAATAAAACTAACAAAACTGTGCTTCCTGCAAGTGGATGGATAGCACAGGGAACAAAAAATGAGATCATCATCCTAATGACTCAGAAATACACAATGTGAAACTATTTACCACAGAAGCCAGAAGAAAGTATCGGGAAAGTCTTCAATATCCTCATTAAAATGCACAAAGACTTCAATGAAAAAGGTGCAAAGAGCCATAATGAAAGAAAGAAGCTAAGGTAAAAAGATAATAGGATAATGTAAGGAGATGAACAAAATAAGGAAGGAAACTAAAATTTCAACAGAACTTAAAATCCATACAGAGAGCAGTGAGGGGCTAAACCGCCACAATAAATGGCAGAGAAACAATCCACGTGGCCGGCTAATCTGAGAGGCTTTCCCAGACTGTAGAATTAGAAATAGATGCCTTCCAAACACTATGGAAGACATCAAAGACAGCACGCGTAACAAAAAGCAGACCTCCCAACCCCCACGAAAAGCAAGAATACATTTAAAACAAAAAGAAGAAGGCATAAGTAGAACTGAACTTATCTTCTATGATGACCATCATAAATGAATTGATCTCCCCAATAGTAAAGACAAAGTCTTCCAGATTGAGGAGAAAAAATGAGATACTACCTGTCAAAACAACCAGATAGGTTATATCTCAAGAAGATAAAAATAAAAGGAGAGAGTGACAATATTAACACAAGACAAAACAAAATAGAATTCAAGGCAAAAGTATTAAGTGGAACAATAATTAAGACACAAAAAGCATGAATTTCTGTTTGAACTATCATTACACTGAAAAATTAAAAAGAATTGATATGGTCAGGCACAGTGGCTCACACCTGTAATCCCAGCACTTTGGGAGGCCGAGGCAGGTGGACCACGAGGCCAGGAGTTCAAGACCAGCTTGCCAAGATGGTGAAACCCCATCTCTTCTAAAAATACAAAACAATTAACCGGGCATGGTGGTGGGCACCTATAATCCTACCTACTCAGGAGGCTGAGGCAGAGAATTGCTTGAACCCGGGAGGCAGAGGTTGCAGTGAGCCAAGATTGCACCACTGCACTCCAGCCTGAGCGACACAGTGAGGCTCTGTATCAAGGGAAAAAAAAAAGAATTGATATAACAAAATGCAAAAATTATTAGAATTGCATGGAAAACTGGTGCCCCAAAATCCACTCACATTAGAAGAGCACACACCTCAGTCTGATCTACTGTGTAAGAAAAACTTAACAAAGCATGGAGGATTGGAATTATATAATTGATAACATTAGTGGATATCAGGCTTTGTACTGACATTTTAAAAATACATCTTCCTTCTAAAGAATTCATGAAACATTTGTAAAAACTAATATTATTAGGCCACAAAGAAAATTTCAAAAAGTTCCAAACAAACATAAACTGTACACAATGCCATGTTCTCAATTTCCAAAGCAATAAAATTACTAATTTTAAAATGATACAAATATTAGAAATTTTTAAGTACTAGTCTAATTAATGGATTAAAAAAGAAATCTGCAATTCTAGGTTATTTTAAAAAACAATAATACTACTGCTTATCAACACTTAGGAAATAAAATCAGGTAAGTCTGAAGAAAATTGACAGTCTTAAAGCCTTTCATTATTAAAAATAGAAAAATCTTCCTGCCTACTTGCTGACACCTAGTTTATCCAAAAAGAGCAGGAAGGTAGAAATGTTTTCATCTACAGTAAGAAATTAAAGGAGTTAAAGTACAAATCCATAGTTGAAGACAACATGCTTCAGAATGAACCAGTTTTAGGCCACCTGCACCCAGCCAATGATCTGATAACATTAACTAATACTAGATGCTTCCATGTTTTTACAGGGCATGGAGGGAAGGAGGGCAGCAAGGCAGAGAAAGTAACAGATTTAGAAGGGTTCAAAAGTAGAGACTGGGGCACAGAAGATAGTTTAATATATATCCATTTTTCTTTGTATAATTCTGAGTGGGCATAAATTGAAGTTATACAGAGAAATAGTGCAAACAGGAAGTTCAATACTACATCAATGACATAGGAAAAAATAATTCCCTGAATGCTTCTAAAGTTTGTGGTTGCCTGTAGTTCTGATAATCAAGAGTCAAGGAAAATACCCAGGCTTCTGAATTACTGCAGTGGTAGTTTTTATAAGTGAAATAAGCCCACATTCAGAGATTATAAAATAGATGGTTTCCACATCCACTGAGTCTTACACTAGCATTCCATAAGATTGGTTTTAGGAATATCTACCATTCCTCAAGCATCTGAGTGTGTCAAGAACTGGGTAACACTTCTTCTCATGCTAAGGAACAGAAAGGGCAGGTTGGCATTGCCAATTTACTTAGAAGCAAACTGAGTTCCAGAATGGGTCCAAAGGCCATATAACTAGCAAAGGTCCAAGTGGGGATTCCAACCCTCGATCCCAAAATATTATAATTATTGAGTAAAACCATGAGACTTAGGACCAAGATATAGATGAATTATAGGCTACTAACAGTAACTAATAATGCAACCTTGGGCAGTCTCACTCATTCAATAAATATTTATTAAGCATCTTCTATGTGCAAGGTTCTGTGCTTAGATGCTGGAGGCTCAGAGTTCTTGAATTCCAAAAAATATAAACAAATACACAATCTACTTCAAAAGGCTGAGGGGATGGATGATAAATGCTTACAAAAGTACTTTTTAAAAAGTATAAAGAACTTATTGAATACCATCCTTTCCTGCTAAGATATCTTCAGGTCTCGCATAGAAAATTTAGAACTCCATGTTTAAATTCACTCATTTCATGTTTTTTAAACTATACTTGTGGAATACCTAAATCAAGGATAAACACCATGCTAAATTTTTTTAAAACTTCATTTTTCATCTTAAGTATTGTTGAGACAATCAAAGAATAACCACAAATGGGAATAGAATTTAATGGTGCTAGTTTCTTTTTTTTTTTTTTTTTTTTTGAGACTCTTTTTTTTTTTTTTGAGATGGAGTCTCGCTCTGTCACCTGGGCTGGAGTGTGGTGGTGCGATCTCGGCTCATTGCAACCTCTACCTCCTGGGTTCAAGTGATTATCCTGCCTCAGCCTCCCTAGCAGCTAGGACTGCAGGCACGCACCACCATGCCAGGCTAATTTTTTGTATTTTTTCAGTAGAGACGGGATTTCACCATGTTGGCCAGGCTGATCTCGAACTCCTGACCTCCAGTGATCTGCCCGTCTTGGCCTCCCAAAGTTCTGGGGTTACAGGCGTGAGCCACCACGCCTGGGCAAATGGTGCCTAGTTTCTAAAGGCTCAACCACAAATATGAAATATAGGAAACAGCAAAAGACATGCAGCTGGGAAGGTAGAAGCCTTCAGGACTTGCGGTCAGGTCTACAGCCACTGTGGGGCATCAGGACTCTCTAGGCAGGCCACACAGACCACACCAGAGGAATTAGCTCATCATTTGAGGGGGGAGGGGGTGTGGGTAGCTATTTGAAACACAGTACAAAATAATAATTTTAAAGATTTCCTGAGAAGTCTTATGGTTGGACAGATTTGGGGATCTATGAAATAATCACATTTTTGCTTCTTGAAAAAGGAGATGTTTTATTTATTAACGTAAGTTAACTTTTACAATATATTAACTCAAAAAGAGAACAGCACATGTTACACAATATAACAATAGTAAATTGAAAAACTGAAGGTGGATAAAAATATTATTAACCTTTAAAAGTCTCAGCAATTTAAGCAGTCTAAAGAATGACAAAAACATGGTTCCCATCACTGTTGAGCTCAAAGAGGAAATTCTTTTCCATACGCCACCTTGGACTTGAGGTAGGTAAGTTCCTACGTAAAAAAATGTTAAGCAAAGGAGACATCAGACCCACTACTCTGCAGATATTCCTGAGGGAACTGTGTCGACAGAAAAAAAGAGAGCAGCATTACTACACCTCAGCTTGGGAAGAACCAAGAAGCAGCGGTCGCATCATTTCACTCAAAGAATTGCCCCTCTCCAATTCAACTTTTCAGTCATGCTCACACTGTAATTACCCAAGCCTCACAGAACAGAGCTCCTGAGAAACGAGCATGCTTTTGCTTTAACACACGTACAAAGGCAGATAAGCTGCCCCTCTCGTGTTACCATAAATAAAATATCCAATAACAATTTCTATTAACAATAATAGTAATTATTATTTTTATAGCTAAAAGTTATATAGCCCTTAAAACATGTTCTAAGCGCCTTATGCATGAACCCACATAAGTTCATGAACCCACATAAACAGCCCTATCAGGCTTGTGGCACTATTACTAGCCCCATTTTATAAGGTAATACTATTTTGTCGCCATTTTACAGATGAGGAAACAAAGGCAATGGTAATGCTCCCGACAAACTGCCTGTGTACAAAACTGGATCACACAAAAGTGCCTCAGAGCACAGATGCTTTACTGTCAAGAGGCTGAAGACAGCAGATGTGACTACAGCTAAATGCACACTGACAACATGTAATTCTGGTGTCACCAGTCCCCCCTTTTACAACCAGGGATGACTTCCTCCCCACATCAGTTACTTTTGCTAATTGACAAATAGTATCAAAACAGGACAGATTCTGATTCACTATATTTATTGATAAATTATATATTAGCAATTTTCTAAACAAAGGGTTTAGAAAAATCAATTTTTCTTTAAAAAAAAAAACAAAACAAAACTTTGTTATCTTCTTAACATTTTTTCTCACTGTGGAAAAAATTTCAAGCACTTAAGTCAATGCAACAATGGTTAAAAACAGACTTTGATGTCAGAAGTTTGGTTCTTCCCAGCTGCATTACTTCAGCTAAGTTGTTTCTCATTTTTGTGAAGTGAGCAGTGTTTCATGAAGTCAAGCAAAGATTAAAGCATGAAGTTCCTAAGCCAGTGTCTGCTAAAACAACTTAACTTGGAGGAAATTTGGGGTTGGGTGGGAATAAACCAGGAAGGAAGCAGAGCAAAGCTCATAGAAATCACCTACTGGCTTAAGTTGGGGCAAGATGTAGAGACAACCTGATCTGCTGGTTGGGGTAGTGGGGAGGGCACGTGGAGAGTGCAAGGAAGCAAGAAAGGTGGGAAAGGAAAACCATATGGAGAGATCCTTCGTCTCATGCTCCCTCTCAGAAACTCTCCCCAGACAATCCTGGAGAGTAAAGTGGGACTTGGCCCAGAAGCAATTGGTTCCTTCCCTGCAGAAGACACCTTTCAGTGCTAGGGCAGTCCTGCACACAGGTTACAGTGCAGGGCCAAGGAGGAAGGAAGGGTCAGGTGAAAGGCCTGGCACCGAGGGGACACCTTGAAAAGATGTGGCCATCAAGGCAAGCAGGTTAGGAAAGCAACCGAAGCAGGTAGCAGTGACAAAGGAAGAGAGCTCTTCTGTAAGAAAGGGATGGTCTCCGAAAATTTGTAGGCAGGTGGGGAAGAGAGAACAGGAAAGGGCAGGAAATAAATGGAGCTGGATTCAGCAGGAAAAGTCTTAGGTACCAAGAATGCAGTTGGAAGGTCGGCCTTGGTAAGCAGGATGCATGTTTTCCTGTTCAGAGACTAAGAAGAGGGGGACCATTAAACCACAGAGAGATTATGAAGGGATGAAGGTACTTTACCTAAGAACGGGCTTAATCTCAATGAAGCGGGAAAAATTTTGTTAAAGGGGATGGGTCTGCAGTACGTATAATCTGGAGAGATCAGGAAAGTAGACTAGGTTTGGGGTAGTAATTATGAAGACAAAAAATAACTAGACAATGAGATGAATAAAAACAAAGGTGGCCATAATCCTGATATCAAAATTTGGCAAAGAAACAATGAAAAAATAAAACTTCAGGCCAACATCCCTGATAAAGAGACACAAAATCCTCAACAAAATACTGGCAAACTGAACCCAGCAGCACATCAAAAAGTTTATTCACCACAATCAAGCAGGCTTTATTTCTGAAATGCCAGATTGGTTCAACATATACAAATCAATAAATATGATTCACCACATAAAGAGAATTAAAAACAAAAACCATATGATCATCTCAATAGACACAGAAAAAGTTTTCGATAAAATCCAACATCCTTTCATGATAAAAACCCTCAAAACACTAGACATCAAAGGAACGTGCCTAAAAATAATAAGAACCATGTATGACCAGATGACAGCCCACATCATACTCAATAGGCAAAAGCTGGAAGCATTCCCCTTCACAACTGGAACAAGACAGTCCCAAAAGAAAATAAATCATCCTACCAAACAGACATGAATACTTGAATATTCACCGCAGCATCATTCACAATGGTAAAGACATAGAATCAACCCAGGTGCTCATCAACAGTGGACTAAAGAAAATGTGGTACCTACACACCATGGAATACTATACAGCCATAAAAAAGAACAAAATCGTGTCCTTTGCAGCAACGTGGATGCAGTTGAAGGCCATTATCCTAAGCAAACCAAAGCAGAAACAGAAAACCAAATCCCACATATTTTCACATATAAGTCAGAGATAGACACTGGGTATTCATGGACCTAAAGACGGGAACAACAGACACTGGGGACTACTGGGGCGAGAGAAGAAGGGGAGCAATAGCTGAAAAACTACTTATTGTGTACTGTTTTAGTCCGTTCCTGCACTGCTATAAAGAAATACCTGCGGCTAGGTAATTTATAAAGAAAAGATGTTTAATTGGCTCATGGATCCACAGACTATACAGGAAGCATGATGCTGGCATCTGCTTGGCTTCTGGGGAGGCCTCAGGAAGCTTACAATCATGGTGGAAGGAGGTGAAGGGGAAGCAGGCATGTCTGACATGGCCAAAGCAGGAGGAAGAGGAGAAAGAGAAGAGGTGCCACACGCTTTAAACAACCAGATCTCATGGGTACTGTTTCACAAGAACACCACCAAGTAGATGGTGCCAAACCATTCATGAAAGACCCACCCCCATGATCCAATCACCTCCCTCTAGGCTCTACCTGCAACACCAGGGGTTCCAATTCAATGTAAGATTTAGGCAGGGACACAAATCCAAAGGGTATTAGGCACTATGCTCGCTACCTGAGTGACAGATTCATTCATACTCCAAACCTAAGCATCACACAATGTACTTTTGATGATCATATGGTTTTTGTTTTTAATTCTCTTTACGTGGTGAATACACACCTGTGTGTGTACTCCATGAATCTGAAATAAAAGTTTAAGTAAAGAAACATAGCTGGCATTAAGTCAGGATTTAACAGAATTTTCATGTAATTCTCCTTTTTCAATGTCTTTGAACATCCACAGGCCCTGACTTCCCTAACAATGATATTCTGACACCAAAACATCCTTGCAAACATTCTTTGTTAAAAAATGGTGTATACCACAAATAAGTATAGAAAAACGGAGATGTCATTATCGGAATAGAATAATTTGAAATCTCTCAATATCCTTCCATTGAATAACTACTTTGTACAATTTCATTCTTCATGTGGCATAAACAGCGAATAAGAACGTTGCCTGTCTTCAAGAATACTATTATGAAATCCAAGGGATGAGAAATAAATGCAAACCACCATAGTACATGCACACAAGCATTGTAAACACAGTAAAATGTTACAGCACAAATATTACAGAACAATCCAACTTAAATCTCAGATAACTCCTTTATAGAAACAAGAGGTTGTTGGCTCTCTAAGAAAAAATTTCAAAATATCTTAAAATTTGATTTCAAGAAGTAACAGTATCAAGGTTCACAGAGAAGACAAAAGGGTTATGCCAAAAAAAAATATTTTAGGGTTCTCGATCTTGAAATTATAATTACTGCCTGCTATAGTCTGAATGTTGCCCTAAATCATGTGTGAAAACTTATTAAGAGGAAACACCTTT
Source organism: Mandrillus leucophaeus (assembly GCF_000951045.1). Classification (NCBI taxonomy): domain Eukaryota; kingdom Metazoa; phylum Chordata; class Mammalia; order Primates; family Cercopithecidae; genus Mandrillus; species Mandrillus leucophaeus. Next base: position 2,239,333 of record NW_012102809.1, read on the forward strand.
GGGGAAGTAATTAAGACATGAGTGTTCTGTCTTCATAAATAAATTATGCCCTTATTTATAAAAGAGGCTTCAGAAAGAGTCATTCTCATTCTTTTGTTCTCCCACGTGAAGACACAGTGATCCTCCCCTCCAGAGGACGCCGTGACTAGGCACCATCTTGGAAGCAGAGAGCAGCCCTCACCAGACACCAATCCTGCAGTGCCTTAATCAGACTTCTCAGCCTCCAGAATTTGAGAAATAAATTTCTATTATTTATAAATTACTCAGTCCATAGTATTTTGTTACAGCAGCACGAACAGATTAAGATACTGCCAAAGTATGTAAAATCAGTGAAATCATCATTTAGAAATAGAAATGAAACTTAAGGTAATAAACCCATCTATCTACCCATCTATGAGACATTTAGAAAAGCCTTGAAAAGAAGTTTCTTACACCAATGTGAGTCCATAAGATCAAACAAATATCCTGAAACACCCATCTATCTCAAAACACCCATCATTTAGAAACAGAAATGAAACTTAAGACAGGGTTTCGCCATGTTCCCCAGGCTGGTCTCAAGCTCCTGGGCTCAAACGATCAGCCTCAGCCTCCCAAAGTACTGAGATTACAGGTGTGAGCCGTCACACCCAGCCAGAAGATTATTTGCAGATTATTACTGTTCTTTGACAACGTACCTGGTTACCCAAGAGCTCTGATGGAGATGTACAAGGAGGTTAATAAGTTGTTTTCACGCCTGCTAACACAACATCCATTTTGCAGCCCATGGATCAAGAAGTAATTTCAACTTTCAGTCTTATTATTTAAGAAATACATTTTTCTTAGGCTATACCTGCCACAGCGAGTGATTCACTGATGGAATGAAAATCTTCTAGACAGGGATTCACCATTCTAGATGCCATGATGCACGTTCATGATTCATGGAAAGGGGTCAAAATAGCAACATTAACATAAGTTTGGAAGAAGTTGATTCCAGTCCTCATGGATGACTTTGAGAGGTTCAAGACTTCAGTGGAGGAAGAACCACAGTAGAAGTGCAGCCTGAAGATAGGACTGAACTGCTGCAATATCGTGATAAAACTTGAATGGCTGAGGAGTTGCTTCTTATGGATAAGCAAAGAAAGTAGTCTGCTGAGACCGAATCTACTCCTGGTGAAGATGCTATGAACATTGTTGAAATAGCAACAAAGAGTATTACATAAACTTAGTTGATAATTTTAGCAGCCGCAGGGTTTGAGAGGATTGATTCCATTTTTTAAAGAAGTTCTACAGTGAGTAAAATGCTAGCAAACAGCTGAATGCCACGGAGAAATCTTTTGTGAAAGGAGGAGTCAATCAATGTGGCGAACTTTATTACTGTCTTATCGTAAGAAATGGCCACAGCCACCCCAGCCTTCAGCAACCACCACCCTGATCAGGCAGCAGCCACTAACAGCGAGGCAAGACCCTCTACTAACAAATAGATTGCAACTCACTGAAGGTTCAGATGATCATTAGCATTCTTTAGCATAAGATGTATTTTAGTTATATACATTTTTTAGATACAATGCTACTGTACACTTAATAGACTACAGCACAGTATCAACATCACTTATATATGTACAACATAACATATATGCATAAGTTATATATAACTTATATATTCATGTCACTCATTTTATTGTCATATTCACTTTATCACAGTGGTCTGGAACCAAATCTACAATATCTCAGAGGTGTGCCTGTATCATACAGATGGTCAACTTCTCTCCATTTGCTCTGCCCACACTTTCATCCAATCCTCCAACATCTCTCGCCTGACTACTGTAATAGCCTCCTAATAGGTACATTTTCTTTCACTATTGGCTCCCTAAAATCCATATGTAGCAAAAGTGATCTTAAACCACACGTGAGACACCACTTCCACTCAACAACTGACTCTAAGAAAAACTGTAAGTCATGACCAAGTCAATTAAGCCCCTAGAAGATCTGGCCCTTGCCTACCTTCCCCCCACCTCTCTTAGATTCTCTTACTTATTATACTACTGGCCTCTTTCCATTCCTAGAACACACTAACTAGGCTTTTTGCTACCTTGAGGTCTTTGCACTTCTATTTGTTCTGCCTAGAAAGGTCTTCTCTGACGACTTTAGATTTCAGTTCCAGTCTCATCTCAGAGAGGCCGCCTGGACCTACACAGCTGTCATTCCCTGTCACTCTCCAGCACGGTGCTTCCCAAACTATCTGTGATAAAGGACCCACTGTTTTTCACTGTCAATCTATCATAAAACCCTTCTTCGTAAAAATGCAATAAAAATTTTTCTTTTAAAAATATAACTTTAAAAACACATAAAATACAAGCCCAAAATTCTCATTATCAGCATTAACAGTCAAAAAATCTATCATAGTACCATAAGTCTCTCGTTTTCTGTGTTTATACCATTGGGAACCACTGTAATCTGCACGTAACCATCAGCAGATACGACTGTGACACTGCTCCAGTGAGCTACCGAGCTCATTCCTTTCACAATACTCACCAAACCATCAGCAGATACGACTGTGACACTGCTCCAGTGTGCCACCGAGCTCATTCCTTTCACAATACTCACCACACTCTACAGTCGCTGTTCATGTATGTGTTGATCTGGACTAGACAATGTTTTAGGCCCTGGAATTGAAGTGATCAATGAAACAGACAAGATCCCTGCACTCACAGGGCTCATAATTCTATGGTGGAGGCCCAGGGAGGACAGGCTATTGGTCAAGTCCACAAGGCAAAGCCAGCTTTAAACTTAAGGTTTGACTTCACGGCTTTTCCTGGGTTCTGAAAAATCTCCAGCATTTAGCTACCCAGTGAAGTATGCCAAACACATCCCAGTCAGGGAGAAAGACATGAAAGCTGGAATACAATTACTGAACAAACTGAAGTTTTCTCAAAGTCGTTATCAACAACAATATCCTCCCACAAAACATGCCTGTGGTCACTGCCAGCTGTAGCATACTGGGATGCATCTGATCCAACGTGGTACTTCTGACTCACGCACACCACCGTTTCTTCCTCAAAAACACTGCACTTTGTATTATGTATTCTTTATACTGTACACCGACCAAATATTTTAATCAAAATAATTACTTTAAATTGGTACACATTGAGATACCAACTCTGAGGATCCAACAATGTGGAAGAGTTAAACTTCAACCAGTGTCTGCAGCCAACAACAATAAATACAGTTACAGCCATTTTACTCATTTTCCACAGCTAAGCTGCCCAGATGTATACCAAGGCTGTCCTGCTGTGTCATTCCACCCTATGTGCAAGTTTCTTCACCCACATGTCTCAGATCAGCAGTTAAAACAGCCAGAATTTCTCCCAAGATGTAACTGACGCCTAAGTACTGCCACCCTAGGGCCAAGATAATGTTAAACCTAACAAATCCAATTTCCTTAAGCCTCATCAGCTTGTGATTAAAGTAAGGTCCCCACTCAGAACACATCAGCCTCATCTATGTAAGGGCTAGGGCTGCACCCTGAATTTCTAGGACATGCTCACATTCTTTCCATTGTCATTCAATCAACTCACTATCTCCCTCAAAACTCTGCAGATTGTTATTATTCCCATTTTACAGATGAGAAAACTGAGAACCACATGTTTAGTAACATTTCTCAAAAAATAAATTAACATATATTTATTAAATTTTTATATTAAATACAATGTTCTTACCAATAAGTCCCAAACTTGGTTAGGCTTCAAGTCACCCACACTGTAATGAACAGAGTTACCAGGTGGTTCTAATGAAGCCAAACTGGCACTAGGAACCAGTGAAATTTGCCATGTAAAAATCAAGTGTACATACAAACAGAAACATAAAGGGAATGTAGGAAAAAGAAATCTACTCATTTCCAAAGCCCATGGGGACCTCTGTAATGTTTTAATGAACAATGTTAACAAAATACTGTTTGTGTAGCAATTCAAAACTCACTTCAGATGTTTATGTTACTGTAATCAAGGACTGGGCCTATCCCTTAAAAATAGCAAAAATACCAATTAATGAAATCTGGCATAAGTCTACCTACTTAATTTAGCTGATTCCCAAAATAAGGCTAAGGGCACTATTTAAAGATTTCCATTAATACACTTGAATATCTGAATCAACCTGGATGAAAGAGGAATCTGTAACAAGCCCCTGCAGTTACTTCTCCAGAAACAATGTGTTCGCTAGCCTTTCCATAATAAATTAAACATGCTAAAAGAACTTCATCTTTGTATTTGATGTCCCTTCCAGCTGCCTTCAAGCATTTGCTCTAATACACACTGAAGACCATTGTTTAGGTATATTTATTAATTTAAAGAAAAAAAATCCATTCTGACAAGCAAGTACTAAAAACCACACAACCACCTACACAGTTTCACTTAGGAGGATCTGACTAATCAAGGTGAGGAACTGAAATTACTGAGTCGTTATGTACTAATTCTCTCTCATTGTTGGAGTTTAAAACTGGTGCCTAAAAGAAGTCTTTATTTGGATTTGCCACATTGCACAAATAGTATATATACGTGTACATATATTTTATATGTATAATTATGTATGCGGGTAGCTTCATACTTTCAATAAAAAGTCTACTATTAAACATTAGTGATTCTCTATGTTCAAAAACAATAAATGTTTTAAAAACTTTACTAGATCATTAAAACATCCTAAATGATTCTTGCTCTTTAGGCAATCATATTTTCTATTTTCCTCTATTTCGTGTCTATTGTATGAATTTTACAATGACACCATTTAGCTCCCAGAGATATTCTTCATTCATCAGCAAAGTTCACAAAAGAAATGGATGAGTAAGTTGGCTTCAGCTGGTCCTTTCTGCACTGAGGCAGGAAGATGTCTCAGGCTGGTCAGCAGGTAAAGCATTCTGTCTCCGGCCAAGGAGTGGCCCCTACCTGTCTTCAGATTCCACTTCACTTCTACCCCACTGGTCTGGGATGAAGTCACAGTGACTAGCAAGACCTGCAGGAACTATGTTTCATTCTTTTATCACCAGCAAATATTCATATTTTTCTCAATTTGGTTTACCTGTGGCGCCAACAGTCATGTCACAAGCCTGACTCTCACCCAAGCAGACCTAAACTACTCCTCAGAGAGGTAGTGAGCTCTGAGACAAAACGCAAAATGGAAGAAACACAAAAATGCCTCCTCACGGGGTTCCATTTAGAAAAAATTTACATTGAGAGATACAGTGCTTGCTATGCATCATTTCATTTAATCCACCATGAGATCCTATCCTATGAGAGTGGTGCCACCATCACTATGCCCACTTTCCAGAAAAGAACACTGAGGTTTAAATTTAAGAACGCTTTGCTTAAGATGACACATCAAATGAGTAGAATAGTAAAGATTTAAACCCTAGGCTGTGACTTTTATCTGCCTTTCTTTCACCGTAACAGCCAATATAAAAATAGCATCCATATTAGGAGAACATGAAGAAAGGTTTTTACACTGAAATTATTTTATTCAAAGAGACTGTTATTTAAAAGGGGTTTCAATCAAATTTCTAAAGAACAGAAAACTGTGGATTCAAACCACCACTCTCATTTCAGAATCACTCTTCAATTCTTGCCTCTAAAACCCTAGAAAACAATACCCACAAGCAATTTGCCTGGGAAAGGAGAACAGTACAGCCTCCTTGTACAGCATTCAGCTTAGGATGGAAATGATTAGCACGCTAACCCAGGTCTGTTAATAACTGACAAGTCAATTCTATACACATGAAGGCTGGTTCTCAATTCAGGCTGACAACTTGCTGCATTACTGGGGGCAACACGCCCACCGAGGAAGGGGACTCAAAGGATCAACAAGCACGCACAGAGGCTCCTGCTCTGGAGACAACTGGAGTACAAATTTGGTTATTTTACCGAAATGCTCCAAAGTGTCTCCTCAGGCACAAAGCCCAATTTAGCTGAAATGCATCAGTGGCCAAACATTTAAACAATTTTAGCTTTCTTATTCAACACCTTAATTCCAAAATCAAAGGTAATTTAAAGCTGCCTATAAAAACAGTATCAACAATCTTCCTTTAGTCTCTCCAGCTGTCTCATCTGGGATGTCTGAAACTACCATATGCTGGTCACTAATCCATCTCTCCCCTTGAGAGCCAAAGGGAAAAAATACTATTTTGATATGGATGGGGATTCATTACTGAAATTGGAAAAAGTAGTTAAGAGGTTTTAATTCTTACTCTTAGAAGTAATGAAATATGTTCCAGGTAATTTCACTTCTAAAGAATTCAACAGTTATTGCTTCAATAACAATGGTTAGGTTCCTCACTGTCAGGATATCATGATGACAAGTCTTGGTTCTCAAGGAATTTACTGTCCAGTCATAACGATAAGCCAATAACTAACTAATTATAACATGCAACAGAGGACTGCAAGGCAGGCGAGGGCACATGTTGCAAAGGAGGAACCAGGAGGCCTTCTAAGTGCATGAAATTTGAGCTGGGTATAAGGAATGGTGGGAGAGCAACCGGTGAGGACGTGCAAGAGGCTGCCATACCCAGAAGCAACAAGGTAGGCCCTGGAGAAGATCAGCAGGGTAAGGTAAGAGAAAACTCAAGAGCCCACTATGGCCAAAGCTTGCCATACATAGAAGAGAGAGAATTGGGGTAACCGTGTCATAAGGCTAGAACACTTGGCTGAAGAGCCGAACTCAATATCAGAAGGCTACGCTAAGAAAACAAATTTCATGATGAACTAGTTATATGAACTGGTAGAGAACACTGAATCCAGTAAAACCAATGAGACTGCAAAATACCAAGTGAGGATTAATAAAAACACAGACAGGAAAGGGACAAGGATAGATAAGAAAAATGAAAGAACACACAGTGACTGGTCTGAGGGAAAAAAGGCAGCAGAAAACTGTTCAAAGGCAACTGGTGTTTTCAGTCCAGGTTACAGGGAGGTTAGCCAAGCAAACAGCAGAGGTAGGAGTAGGGTGTGAGGAAGGAGACCGCCAGGGGTGCCGATGGGTCATTTTACCTGTGGTGACTTTCAGATGTAGGGAGAGATTTAGAGATATCAAATGGACAACCGGAAATGCAGGATAATCTTATACGTGGAGTGTTAATTTTTCAATCCATAATGGTGATTCCCAAATCCATATGACTATCAAAAACAACTGGGGAACCTGTTGATTCCCCAGTGGCACCATCCTCCCCCAAAAGTCCCATCCTAAGAAATTCTAACTAAGTAGATCTGGGATGGGGCCCAGGAATCCTACGGTTTAAAAGCCCAGGGTGGAAGCCACTGCCCTCTGGTGCTCTGCTCACTGTGCAGTTCATAATCTCCTGCCTTAATCGTTCTGAATATACGTCGAGAGCATTTTTCTGGGGGGAGGGACATTTGCAGACATTTGCAGAATGTGAAACTAGCACACTTCTCTGGAGGACTGGAAACACATTCTCACATTTGAAAATAATTACTTCTCAGTCTGTATTCCATCCGTTCTGGGGAATGGCTTTGATATTCTACTACATAACTGATGGTCTCAGTCTGCAAAGTAACAACTACTACAGCACAGAGATCAATTCTGCTAAAACTTAAAGTGAACAAGATAACTCCTGACTCCAGGACTACTCGGTTGGTAACACTGTGCACTAAGCAGTGTTTTTGTTTTAATAATGGAGCACAGTGAGATTATGGGATAACTCACAGCTTCAAATGTGAATCTTTTATAGACTCTTGGCTCCAAGTCCTTTCACTACTCCCATCTCCTTTTCCACCCCATCAAGGTGAGACCGTGAAGCTCAGGAAGGCAGCTCAGCCAGTGGAAAACCTTCAACCTTCAACTTTCAATAAAGTATAAAATGCTTTTATTTTATATTTTATTTCTGAAAATAACCACATTGGGAAAAAAGAGCAAATGTGGAATGGAAACCTGACAGTGCAAACTATGCGAGTTTTATTTTTTAAACGTTTCTAATAAAAGCAAATATAGTTCAGTATGAGTAACCCTAACCCCATTTTGATTGCTTGTTTTCTCACTTTCGTTTAAGAAAGAGTAAAAGGAAACCTTTTATGCACTCACTATAATACACTGTGAAATTCATACAAAATTTCTCATTTAATTCTCACAGTTATTCTGCTCTGTAGGTAATCTCACGATCCTTGCTTCTACAGACAAAAATACCAAGGCTCAGACAAGTCACGTTTCTGCTCAAGGTCTCACTTCTCAAGGGGGCAGAACTAGAATTCCCATCCAGTGTTTCCTGAGGTCAGTGTCCTCTCGGACAGGACCCCGAGAGGCTGTCACAATTCAGGAGAGAATAATTTTTTCTGGATTCCACCAGCGGCCAAGTTACCTCACCCTCCCTGACACAGCACGTTTTATCACACAAAAGACTGCACACTCTCGGGGAAGGAAACCAGTGGCATCATCCTCCATTCAGCAGCACCTATTACTGCCTATCACAAAGAAGTTCTTAGCAGTCCTACTGATGGCAGCAGGGCGCCGTCCGCAGCAGGGGAGGCATGGGTGGTGGCGGGAGGTGGCTGCAGGAGCGGCAATGGCAGAGGTGGGCCTCTGTGACCCGTGTCCCCGAGGCAGCAAACTGCAATGCCCCCACCCTCATGTGGCCAGGCAGGACCCGCTCCCAGGCCTGGAACCTCAGTGGCTCTGGACCCTAGCCCCACACCACCACTCTCACCCACAACTGCTGTGGGGAGGGCACCAGGAGGCGGCGGCGCTGGGGAGCCTGGGGTGGGAGGGGGAAATGGGAGTGGTCCCCACTTCAGGGACCCTGCCAGTGGTGCGGTCACCACGCCCACTGCGCCAAGGGCGCCAGGCTCCTGTGCCTCCAGAGGGGGCTGCCCAGGGCCATGTCCCAGGTATCCACCCCACACGGGGTGACCACTGGGCCTGACACTCCCGACCCGCTATCCGCTCCTGGAGGCAACCCCTGGGGAAGGGCCGCAAGCAGGACGAGGGGGAGCTCTAGGCTGCCCCTGAGTGCAGGGGCCACGGGGTAGCTCGCAGTGATGTCCCTGGACACCAGCCCAGGCCCAGCGAGGACCTGGAGCCCCCACAGCAGGCTGCAAGGGGGGCACAGCTGGGACTTCCCGCTCCATGGAACCGGGAGCCAGGAGCAGACACCAGCCCTGCCCTCCTGGGCACAACTGCAGCCGCCCAGTTGGGGCTGTGGACCTGGGCCTCTCTGTACTCTTGGGGGCCCTGGAAGGCCCCCACCTTGCCCTTGCAGGCTCAGAGGTGCCTACTCCCACTGTCTGGCCTCTCCCCGCTCCAGGCACCTGCTATGATCTCCCAATGGGGTTGGGGCCAAGCCGGAGAGCTGTCACAGCCCAGATGGGTATGTGAGGGTCCTGCCACCTCAGCTCCCTCCAGACTTTGTGTGCTGAGAAGCATGGGATGTGGAACTTAGGGGGACACTGAGGGCAGCTTGACGCTGGCTCTGCAGGTACCCCTTGGCACAAACAGCCTGGGCACCACAGACCATGGCAAGAAGCAGACAGGTTCCTGTGCGGAAGGGGGTAAGTCCCTGGTGAGGCCCCACCTTCAGGCCAGGCAGGGCCTGAAGGCTGGGAGCCAGGCTACCAGTACCACAGACCAGAGTGCAGGCTTGTGGTGACTTTTCTGGGCCTGCCCATGGCCACCCATGGACCAACTGGCACTCACTTTCTCCGCTCTGAAGACCATAAAAGCCCCAGGCTCAGCCAGAGCAGAGCAGGGGATGGGGAGATGATGAGATGACCAGCTGCAGAGACGAGCTACCCTCTCTGCTCAGAGCTGCAGAGACAACGGGACAAGCTGCCTACAGAGAGGAGCCACCCAGTCTAGGGCCTCCTCTGTGCCAAGAGCTGCAGACTACAGGAGCTACCCTCTCTGCTAGGAGCTGAACACTCATCAGGACACCCTGGCTATGGAGAGGAGCTGCCCACTGTGGGTCTTCTCTGAGATGTTCTATTACTCAATAAAGCTCCTCTTTGTCTTGCTCACCCTCCACTTGTCTGCGTACCTCAGTCTTCCTGGTCACAAGACAAGAACTTGGGACCCACTAAATGGCAAGGCTAAAAAAGCTATAACACAAACAGGGCTGAAACATGCCCCTCTGCTCACCATACTGCAGGTGAAGAGGAGAGAACAGCTGTGGCCCTTCAGGGAGCCCTGACCTGGGAGCTCCCCAAGCCAGGGCTGTGGCTCCTTCTTTGGGGCCCCGTGGTTCCTGGTATCTCCAAGCTTCTGGGAGCCATCGCATTCCCCAGTGCCAGCTGGGGAAGCTGTCTGGGGTGCACCTGGTCCAGCCGCAGCCTCACAGGGAGCCAGTGCCCATGCTGGCACCTGGAGCTGACAGCCCCACAGCAGCAGCCAGCATGTCTGACTGTGCAATAGCCAGACCCCACACTCGCTCACACACCTCTCACCAGTCCACACCTGACTCAGTCTCCCTTCGAGGTGTGGGATCCAGGCTGGTAGCATGAGCTAAGCACAGCCTGCCAGGCCAAGTGGGAGGAACGAGCCCAGCAGGCACCCAGGACAGTCTGCACAGCCAAAGACTTCTGCAGTCCTCAGAACTTCTTCAAGTCCTGCTGAATATTCATGTGGGTAAAAAACCTGCCTATTAATTGTCTGAGCGTAGAACCTGAAACAAGTTATTACATAGGCACAACGTATGTGTTACAGAGTATGTGTTAAACAGGAAGACTACCATTTTATTCCAAATTTAACCAAATTTGACCATTTCAAGAAACAATGACACCAACAGCACACCACCAGTGCTTGCTGAGTCTGCATTTGCAGCCACCACAGCAGGGATGCTCCCGAGGTGTGGCCTCTGAGCAGTTCCTCCACACTCTAGGCAGCAGGGTCTCCACATCTGAATACTGAGATGCAAGTTCTCCTGGCAAACAACTTTCTTTTCATTTCCTTTTTCACTGTAATAAAAAGGATATATGGATTTTTTAAAATAACATGTGTAGTTAGGATATGTTATTCGCAAATTTTATTTTAGGATTGTAAAGGTGGCAAATACACATGAAATAGCCAGATGGATTCCCGGAATAGCGGAAGCTTAGTGAAAATGCTTTTTTTTGGAGACAGAGTCTCGCTCTGTCGCCCAGGCTGGAGTGCAGTGGTGCAATCTTGGCTCACTGCAAGCTCCACCTCCCAGGTTCATGTCATTCTCCTGTCTCAGCCTCCCGAGTAGCTGGGACTACAGGCGTCCACCACCATGCCTGGCTAATTTTTTGTATTTTTAGTAGAGACAGGTTTCACCGTGTTAGCCAGGATGGTCTCCATTTCCTGACCTCATGATCCACCCGCCTCAGCCTCCCAAAGTGTTGGGATTACAGGCATGAGCCACCACATCCAGCCAAAAATGCTATTTAAAAAAAAAAGGCATTATATATATGGCGTGTCTTTCTCAATTCAGCATGATGCAAGTCAAGTTAGGTAGTTCTCATGCCTCAGGAAATCCTGGCTTACTCTCAGCTCTGTCAGCAGTTTGTGTGTGTGTGAGGGGAGGAAAGGCATCTATTGATCAAGGTGCTTTTGTATTCTCCACTGAGTTCTTCTTGAGTTCAAGGCTTAATTTTTTAAATCACTGTAATCTTTGAATGTTTTCTAAAAGAACATTAAAGCAGAGAGAAATGGCATTATAATATTCACAATACAAAAAATTAAGACCTGTAAAGAAGAGTGAAGAAAGTTGGGGAAAAGATGCTTCATGATTCTTAAAGGTCAATTCCTCATGGAATATATTTTAAACATACACACATACATATATAGTTATTTAAACCCAATAAATAAACATTTCAGCTAAAAGTATTATAACACTAAATTATATCTTTAAGCATTTTCTACCAATTTTACTTCCTTACTTTATCAATCAACATGTTTCACATCTCTAATTTCTTTATCATTATAACAAATTTCAATTTTTATACCAAGATACCAATATAAACAAAAGATAATTAAGGTTAAAAAGTGCTACACACACACACACACTTTTTGGTTGTTTTATTTCCTAAACATGGAAGAGGGGAAAACACAGCTTCTTCTACACGTGTCATGCACAGTCAACATTCTTTAAAATCACATCAGTTTCCTTGACAAAAATTAACACCTTAATAAAGATCCATTGTTTAAAACTCTTAGCTACCACTTAGCTAACCATGCATAAAAGAGGACAATTAGTATAGTCAATGGAACACATATCAAGACTTTCAGACACGGTAACACTGTTCCCAGTCAAGTACAGTAGTGATGTTCGGTAAATGCTGCTCTGTTAGCCACAATTACCCCTTAAATAGCCTTTGGAATTATCAGTCTTTACTTTGCTAAAAAGAAAAAGAAAACATTATTTTAAATAATATCAAAAAAATCTTTGTTTCCTTTCTGAGGTAATTATACACACATGAAGTTAGCAAGAGTAAAATCATAGTAATTTTAAAACACATGCTTAAAAACTTGCATCTTTTCTCCAGTAAAAGCTTTAACCAGAATTAGTATAAAGAAAAAATAGATTTGAATTTCACTGTCTTTTCCTTTTTCTTCTTCTGTAGTAGAAGCAGTAGTACTGAATGATTCTGTTCAAAAATTCTGAAGCAAAAAGACCTAGATAAATAGGAAATTAGACATTATATTTTTGAAGAAGTGTTTTATTTTCCATTATTCCTTAAGTCTATCAGGCCAAAAAAAAAAAAATCTATTCCAAGAACTCTGTGATTAAAATATAAAAAGTATGAGAACCAAAATTAAGATGCTATGCCTTGGTCTGCTGAGAACTGTGATAATTTTCTTGAACTTTGCTGCATATATATTCTAAAGTAAAGCAAATACTTTGACATTTTATTCTTTTTATCCTAATGCAAGTGGGAGGCTACACAGCAACTTCCTTTTCAGGGGATGAAGTAAGTTTTTAAAAGCCTTCTTGAGAAATAATTAAGTCCATAAAAATTACATGTTGATTTCTGAGGTATTATGTGTAAAGAACGAAGGTATAAAATAAGACAATATAAACCATGGCAACAAGGTTGGGTATGGCAGCTCACGCCTACAAGCCCAGTTCTCTGGGAGGCCAAACCGGAAGGATGGCTTGATACCAGGAGTTCGAGACCAGTCTGGGCAACATAGGCAAGACCCTGTCTCCACCCAAAAAAAAAAAAAAAAAAAGTTAACAAAATTAAATATACAAATAATAAATTATGCTGACAGTTTACATTTCAACAGTGAAGTTAAACATCTATCTATCTATTAATTTCATTTGCAATTGTGGAGAGTATATGCCAAAATAAATATACACATACATAAGTAAATAACCATAAGATGACAATTGGGGACTTATTTCAGCCAAACAAAAATAAGGTCTAAGTTTTTATTTTATTAAGCAAAACATAGTGTTTGTGCCCAAAACCTTATAAACATTAGTAACAGTTCAAAACAGTTAATCTTCTACTTTAGCATTCTAAGATTGTGTGAAAAACAGATAAACTCTTACAATGGTTTATATTAAATGGTCTCCCTAAAGTACGAAGCAACTGCAAACTTTTTAATTATCAAGGACTAAAAAAATGCAGATGATATACTTGAGCCACCTGGTGGTTTATTTCCCGCACTGCACTGATAAACACCTAGTGGTATGCACACAACCTTAATTAAAATTAAAACTCTACAAGTTTTACCTCTGGTGCCAAGACCAAAGAGAGTTTACTTTAACCAAAATGTAGTAATAGTGTGGGTCACAAGGCACAAGTCTACTTGGAAGCACTTAAAAAGTTCACTGTTGCTAAGTACAGAAGTCACTCCTGAAATCTACCACAGCAGGTCTCTAGAACTGTTTTTTTTATGTTTTTTTCTACAGTGTTTGATGCCTACAGTAAACATAGAATCCAAAACAAATTCAAACAAACTGCAGATCATGCCTCAGGCTTGCTTGTGGTTTCTTTACCTCTTGCCTAGTTCTGGACAGTTCAGGACAGAGCACGTTAACTTCTAAAAGTGCTGTCTTAACTGTCAACCAAGGTGGTAATAGGTGTTCAGAGACATTGGTTAAAAAACATAGGGAAAAAAAATTAAACAAAAGGTACACTCTGTTACCAAGAGGAAAGCTGCAGAACAGCAATCTTTGTGACTCTGACTTCAAATTAGGGAGTCTTGGGGTGATCAAGATTTTATCAAAGCAGAATGTGTTCAAAGCAAAGGAAGATAAAAGGTGTATCTTCAAGCTTACTAGCCTAACAGCTGGAGTGCATTAGACAGGAGCCATGACAATTCTAATGATGATGGTGGTGATGACTTGATTCTAAATGGATACTTGTCAAAAAGCCAGTGAAAATTTAAGCCGTTTAACTAGTAAAAGGGTTGGAGTGTTAAACCTCTGTGTCCAGCAGCAGTCCCACACCCTTCCTAGGAGAAGTAACTTCCTCACTTTAAGTTTCAATAATGTCTTATGTGAAGAACCAATAAACTCAGCATTAAATAATGTCATTAGCAAACTGACACATCCATTATAGTAACTGCTCCCATTACTGGCTTTAGGAGGAGGTGATGCCAGAGGCTGTCCCCCACCCTAAGGCAAAGTGCTCCACGTCCCTGACTCATCCAAGCGACTCAAGGCCGCCCAGCTCTCCACGTGGAAACACTGAGTGGGAAGGAGGCTCTCAAAGGATGCCTCTATTCCTCCTCCCGCCCAGGTTCTCGGTGGAGGGTAGATGCTATTAAAAGACTAGTTTCCTGAGGAAGGTAGACAGTTTCAGGGAAAGACCATTTGGCTGGAAGGAGGAGGCTTTGTTGCCAGCTGTTCCTCCGGCTCCGCTGCCTGTGTGGTCCCAAGTAAGTTGCTAAACCTGACCACGTCAAGGGCCAGGTCTATAAAAATGATGACATTTCCCGTAAAAGGGCCTGCCTGGCTCTGCACCATTTGCCTTCACAAGGGAGCACTGCACTAGAGAAGCTCTGGCTTTGCTGTGAACAAACCAAAATGTGAGACATGGGCTTGGCATTTTCCTCCATGCAAATCAAAGTATCCCATTTCCCGGAAACACTCTACCAGGATAACACGGCTTTAATTTTCCACACTTCCTAATTCTGGGTGCTGCCAGAACACAGCCACCTTGTGAGAGAAGCAATGGCACAAGTAGGGATGGCAAAGGAAGACGCCCCTCTCGTGGAAGCCACGCTCTCATAGAGGAGCCCGTTCTGCAGGGTTAAAAGGCAGATTTTACTTCCTGTCATTCATTTCCTCAAGCTGTTACTGAGAAACAACACAGGTACCAGTGGAGGACGCGTGCATTAGAGTTAGAAAGCCAGGTCTCCCGAAATCCCAGCTCTGTCATTTATCATCAGGGAGACAATGCACAAAGTACCTTCTCTGATCATTCCTATCCCCATCTATAAAATGGAAATGATGCACATTGTGCCACAGGCTTACTGTGAACGAATGATGAGAACGTGTGTGAAATTTCCTAAACTAAGCAGTCACTCGAGGGGAGCCTGAGACCAGGACCAGCCAATGAGAAAAGTAACGAAGAATGCAGAACTTGCAGCAGGAGCTAAAGGGTAATTTCCTGGCCATGATGACAAATCTGGCTATGTATACACAGATGCATATGCCTGTACACAATATACAAATACATGTAATTCCTGAAGAAGGGGCTGCCTGTTAACAGGTATATCCTCACTGCCTACCTCAAAACAAAAAAAATATTTGTTAGGAAATGAAATACATCCAAAATATTAGAGAAAGGCTTTGAGGAACTTCCCAATAAACTAATGTACTTTGTGTCTCCTTCAATTCTGTTTATTTTTCTTTTCTAAAATGTTAAAGTATGCTAGGACTCTTCAATGACCAGAAGGTCCAAGTTTATATGAATTTTTAATCATGTTCCAGAGATCACTGGATGAGTAACAAAAAAAAAAAGAGAGAGAGAGAATTAAGCAATAAAGAAAAGTAGTGCTGCGGAGAAGAAATGAATAAGGAAAATTTCATTTTACTGCTACAAGGTATTTTACAGAATCAGAAAATTGTGTTTGCCTGTGTGAAACTGGAAAATATTAGAACTGTTGAAACTTCTATACAACATCAGACTTCTCAACAAGTTCAAGAAAAGCTGAGCATTTTGAAATGCACGGAGTCTGAAATAGAAAGGGTGGCAATTGTGGACCCTAAACCAGAAGAATTATGCTAGTCTATCTACAGGGGTGTCTCTAGCTTAGCTGTAAGGCCACTCCTGGTTAGAATGAGAACAGGTAGGAAACACACTCCTGGTTAGAATGAGAACAGGTAGGAAACACACTCCTGGTTAGAATGAGAACAGGTAGGAAACA